>NC_134483.1:422974475-423019475 GCF_040206685.1 Ascaphus truei | reverse complement strand
TGGTATGCAGGTAGCATAGATGAACTGCAACTCGCCATTCTGCCCTATATTATAGTGAGTTCAATCTAGCCAGAAAAACTTGGCAATTTTGAATCTCATCAGAAAAATTAGGTAACGCAGCTTTCTGCATACGACCATAACTTGCTCCAATTCTGTGGCTATTTTCTTGCCGTTTTCACATTAAATAACGTTCCTCTCTGCATAAGGCCCAAAGCTCTTTTTCCATTTATTTATAAATTGTTTTACCAGGAAATAATACATTGAGAGTTACCTCTCAATTTCAAGTATGTCCATAGAAGATTTGTCTTCTTCAGATCTCTGAAAATGCTGCAAATACATTGGACAGTTTTATTCATCTCTAGTGCCTATTCAGCAAAAGAAACCCATAAAGACAATCTAAATATTTATCTTTACATCATATAAATGGACACCTAAGTAAAATGTACAACATTCAATAAACTATTCTTACAGCAAACATCTTCATAATCTATGACTTCAGAACTTATTTACTGGTAAGTAAAATATCCCTACATTCCAGACCGATATCACAGAGACTAAAATTATATGGCACAAGCATATATTAAACTTAAAGTGGAACACCTTTAAAAAAAATGAGATTTTGAAAAAACATGACTTCCTATTAAAGATGTAGCAAGCTTGATAGTCTTTAGTACCCCTGCCACATGTGGTCACATGACCATGGTGGTCGCAGCACCCATGGATCACCCACAGCTCCATTGCAGCAGACACTGTCCCCAGCACACAGACTTTTGTTCGTTCACGACACTGAGGAAAGCACGTCTTGCTATGTCTGTAACTTCCCCACCATATTCTGTAAAGCCACCCATGCATACATCTTCACTATGTCACTATGTCAGTATGTCAACAGGTAACAGGTTGTCAGGGTTCACCATCGCGGCCATTCTCTTTTTGCACAAGCACATCCCTGCCTCCACCATGATGGCCATGTTACATGGACACATTGCTTCTAACAAATTTGCCAAAATCAGAAGTGGCTTCACTTTTCCCTGACCCATGTTTGAGGATGTCCTTGGTTACACCTGATTCAGGGCTTCAAGTAACGATCATTTACTCTCAGCCAGTGCCTCAGCAAGGTGTCTCAAGCCTTGTGCTTCTGGACCCCGTCTGGTTTTCTGCTTTGTACTTTTCCTGCCCTGTGCATGGACTTGGATTCTGCTCATCTTTCACATTACTTGAACTTGGCCCGTCACCCCATGTATGATTCTGAATTCGATCAGGACTAGGGGCTCTATGCAGTAAGCGCCGAAAAAGTGCAATCGCCAAGGGTTGCCGATAGGCCTTATTTTGGCGATTTGACGTCTCAGTATTCAGTAAGGGCCGAATCCATGCCGATACCTGCCGAATCACTGCGAAATCAAAACTGCCGATGAGCCTGTGCTGAAACAGCCTGGCTCCCAATAACCTGCCAATAGGCCTTTTCTGCCGATAGGTGTTTGAAGCAGAGAGAGATCGGCCACTCTCTCAGCGCAAACATCGGCAAAATATAAAGTATATAAAAACAACTTTTATTCATAGTGTACATGTGCAGGGGGTCTCCGGAGCTGAACCGCATTGGTTTCAGGTCCGGGGACCCCCTGCTTCCCGAGATACAGGCCCCTTTATGAGGTGCCGGTATCCCTCTGCATTTAAAGGTCCCGATCACGAGACCACAGAATGTAAACAAAGCAGAGGGATACCGGCACCCCACAAAGGGGCCTGTGTCACGGGAATCAGGGGGTCCCCGGACCTAAAACCAAAGCGGTTCATCTCCGGAGACCCCCTGCACATCTACACTATCAGTAAAACACACATATCAATAAACAATCATTCCTTACCTTTGCGGCTATGTGCTACGGTAACGAAGCAGCATGAATGTATTTTTAATAATAGTGTACTGTGAGCAGGGGGTCCCCTGAGCTGAACCGAGTTGCTTTGTGGACCAGGAAGACCGCCTGCTTCCCAACTTACAGGCCCCAGTATGTGTCATCGAGTGGCAGTGTCGCCGCCATTTACATAGCACCCCATTCGCGCCGTGCCCGCTATAAATATGGCGGCGACACTGTAACCGATGCCCCAAACCGGGGCCTGTAACTCAGGAAGCAGGGGGTCTCTGAGCCACAAATAAATGCGGTTCAGCTCAGGGGACCCCCTGCTTACGCACAATATTATTAAAATAAATAAATGCTGCTTCATTACCATAGCGTATAGCTATGAAGGGGTTAAGGCAGAATAGCATGTTTATTGGGGACATTTGCCCCCAATAAACATAGCAATAAACAACATACACCCCCTATGTATCTAAAATACATAAACAACAATAAAAACATTAAATAAATAAAGCACTCACCCATTTCCGGCTGCCACGATGAAGGCCATCCTCATCTTCATCCTGCCCATGCCCCCTCCGCTGCTGCAAAACAGACACAAGAATGAAAACATCCAATGTAATGTCCCCTAACCCCTTAATCCCCATAGTGGTTATTAACCGCTACAGTCATTAAGGGGTTAACCCACCCTCACCCACCACTCGGGACGCCTACATACCCTCCCACACTAACCCGCCCACCCCGTGAAGCCTAACCACCTTCACCAACTACCACAAGGGAGGCCTACCCACATACCGTTGGGGAAAATACCCCCCCCACCCCCAGTACCCACAATAAAAACAATACACAGCCCCTTAATAAGCATCATTCTATTTATTAAATATATTACCCACCCCCTGTGCCCCGCCCCCCCATAAATACATGATTTATCCTTTTACAAACAGGGTTCATAACACAGCCCATCGCGAGTCCCCGGCGGGCTGGCGGGGCACCTGACAGACCTACAGGGTACCAGCAGCTCATTTCAAACAGGTTCTGGAGGCCTGTTGGTGGGTCCCTCCAAGCGCCATGGCCCCCAGGTGCTCTCCTTGGGTCACCGTGGGCCACAATTGGGTCCCACGGTAGGCCCGCGGATGTCTGGGAGCCCCGAGTCAGACCCACAGGTGTCTGCGGGTCCTCGGGTGGTTCCCACGGGGGTCTGGGGAACTCACGAGTGCTCACTACGGGTCCGCAGTGTCCCCACGGATGTGGGACCACCGCTTCATCCCCGCACCTATGGGTCCACGGTGCCCCCACAGATGTGAGGCCACCGCTTCATCCCCGCAAGTGTCACCCGTGGAACCACCAGCCTGATACCCGTGAGATACCCGAGGAGACCGCATGTGGTCTCCAGAGGTCTCACGCAGAACCACGGATCAAACCCTGAATGTAAAAAAAATAAACCTGGCCTATACATTCAATACATACTAACACCTACAATACAATAATGTGCAAAATAACTATTATCCAGATAGGGATAATAGATTATTTGCCCATTATTAAACACATTAACTAGCATATTCAAATAAATAAAGTACTCCTGACCTCATCAATAAGAAGCCCCCGTCGCCAGCAACATCCTGGTCTTTTGTTGGCCACAAAATACATAGCCAATACAAAGCCAACACATTGCAATTACATTCAGATATCAATTAACCCCTTAAACACCTTATCGGATAATAACCGCAAAGGTAATTAAGGGGTTAAGCCACACTGGCCCGATACCCACACTTCACTCATTCATTTGTACAGTGGCTTCATCATGCAACTATATATATATATATATATATATATATATATATATATATATATATATATATATATATGACAGTGGTGATTACCTAGTCTAGTCTCAAACCTGCTAGCCATTAAGACCAGCCTCACACTGATGATACCCATCAAGGTTGAAACATGTATGTGAGTAGGTCTAATGGCTTTGCATCTCATCCCAGCCTTGTTTAAAAGCTGTGTTTAAAACAGCATGCATTGGCTTGAGGATTGGCTTGTGTAATACGAGCTTGAGACAAAAGGTGGCACTGAGTGCTCATTTGCATGTCATTTCCTAGAATCCCTTGCTGCAGTGGAAGCGCTGTATGCTGAGTGACAATGGGGAAAGACAGGGTTGCAGACCTGTCTAAGACATGCAATTGAACATACAGTAATATTTACAGTTGCTTTATGCTTTACTGTGGAGGGTTTTTGTCACTTTTTTTTTACCCACCATAACCTTAATGACAGTGGTGATTACCTAGTCTAGTCTCAAACCTGCTAGCCATTAAGACCAGCCTCACACTGATGATACCCATCAAGGTTGAAACATGTATGTGAGTAGGTCTAATGGCTTAGCATCTCATCCCAGCCTCTGTTTAAAAGCTGTGTTTAAAACAGCATGCATTGGCTTGAGGATTGGCTTGTGTAATACGAGCTTGAGACAAAAGGTGGCACTGAGTGCTCATTTGCATGTCATTTCCCAGAATCCCTTGCTGCAGTGGAAGCGCTGTATGCTGGGTGACAATGGGGAAAGACAGGGTTGCAGACCTGTCTAAGACATGCAAATGAACATACAGTAATATTTACAGTTGCTTTATGCTTTACTGTGGAGGGTTTTTGTCACTTTTTTTTACCCACCATAACCTTAATGACAGTGGTGATTACCTAGTCTAGTCTCAAACCTGCTAGCCATTAAGACCAGCCTCACACTGATGATACCCATCAAGGTTGAAACATGTATGTGAGTAGGTCTAATGGCTTTGCATCTCATCCCAGCCTCTGTTTAAAAGCTGTGTTTAAAACAGCATGCATTGGCTTGAGGATTGGCTTGTGTAATACGAGCTTGAGACAAAAGGTGGCACTGAGTGCTCATTTGCATGTCATTTCCCAGAATCCCTTGCTGCAGTGGAAGCGCTGTATGCTGGGTGACAATGGGGAAAGACAGGGTTGCAGACCTGTCTAAGACATGCAAATGAACATACAGTAATATTTACAGTTGCTTTATGCTTTACTGTGGAGGGTTTTTGTCACTTTTTTTTACCCACCATAACCTTAATGACAGTGGTGATTACCTAGTCTAGTCTCAAACCTGCTAGCCATTAAGACCAGCCTCACACTGATGATACCCATCAAGGTTGAAACATGTATGTGAGTAGGTCTAATGGCTTTGCATCTCATCCCAGCCTCTGTTTAAAAGCTGTGTTTAAAACAGCATGCATTGGCTTGAGGATTGGCTTGTGTAATACGAGCTTGAGACAAAAGGTGGCACTGAGTGCTCATTTGCATGTCATTTCCCAGAATCCTTTGCTGCAGTGGAAGCGCTGTATGCTGGGTGACAATGGGGAAAGACAGGGTTGCAGACCTGTCTAAGACATGCAAATGAACATACAGTAATATTTACAGTTGCTATATATATATATATATATATATACAGATATACAGATATATATATATATATATATATATAGAATCCAATGCACAGCCGGCACACCATATGCAAGTAAATAAGTTTTGGTGCTTATCCCATAAAGCAATAACAGACCATACGATACCGGTTGCAACACGACATCAAGGGACAACACGCAGGTAAGTAAATCAAAAATGTTCTATATTTGATAGAAGACACAAAAACCGACGTTTCGGTCCCCCAGTGGGACCTTTCTCAAGGTGGTGCGACATACATACATACATACTTACCTGCGTGCTGTCCCTTGATGTCGTGTTGCAACCGGTATCGTATGGTCTATATATATATATATATATATATATATATATATATATATATATATACACATGTAGTGGTATCAGTACCGTGTTAACCGAGCTTCAATAATCAAAAAATAAATAGATGATACCGTTCTGTGGCTAACGAAATGCTTTTATTTGTGCGAGCTTTCGAGATACACTGATCTCTTCTTCCGGCGATGTTACAATGAATGAAGCAAGCAAAAGCTATACTATAAACAGTGTCTATTGGAATGTTATCTGTGCTGGTCCTTCCCCTGGTGTGGATGTGTTTTATGGCTGGAGGTGTCAAAAGGTTCCTGAATGCAAGTGATGAAAGAGTGTGTATGTGTATCAGTGTGAATAAAAATGAATGGAGAGCCCATAGTATATACAGTGCTTTACAAAATGTGTGTGTGGAGTGGGAGTGGATATAAATTGTGTGGGTGGGTGTGGAAATGTGAGAGTTAGTAGCAAAACTAAAAGTGTGTGGATACCTTGTGGTCCCTATTTGTGTATAGAGATGGAACATATATATATACACACACACACATGATGAACCAATATACAAATAAATGTAGAAGGGTTATCAAAAACATGCTATACTACAAATAACACTTCTCCATACAGACACACTACAATAAAATCAATTTCCTTTAATAATCCTATCTGATCTTACAATCAAAAGCCTCAAATGCCAATCAAAAACCTCAAATGACAATCAAAACATTGCATTTACATTGTATATATGATGCATACAATCTCTGCACATATACATTCTGCAAATGAATGTTAACAATAACATTCAAAACAAAATACCAATACCTCCAAACAAGTATACTATTTAAACCAATCCAGTAAACATAAATCAATTAGCATTCATTAATGACATCCCAAACAATTTACATTCCATCCCTAACAATTAAACAATTAACTAATTCAAGTGTTGAACAAAACAAGTTATCCTGTGAAAAAATATAAGTACCAACAAGAATACGATATAGAAAAGCAAGCCTCACCCTGACCTAAAGTATACCATACAATAGAAGCAATTACATCTATCTAATTTTAAAATACATTATACACACATTTAAGCATAGCAGCATAGCCAAATTAATTTAAAACATAGCAAAGCAAGCTTTTAAAACAACATCATTTCTTACACTGTATGTATATATTGATCTAGACATACATAGATACATACATACATACATATATACATACATACATACATACATACATACATACATACATACATACAGTGGCAAGAAATTATATACCAAAAATAAAGAAATACACATGTTAAAAAAGTTTTTTTTAAAATTAAAAAGTTAAATAAAATACATTTCTTTAGTTCACTTACCATTACTTGACCCACTCACCGACTCCCGTTGAACAGCTTACTCTCGAACCAATCCACCAGGCACAGGAACCACGGGTCTTCTATTTGTAATCCATCTTCATCTGTATTCTTCTTTCTTCTATCTGCGGCTCTCTTCCGGGGTCTTCTTGTCTTCTACGGCCACGCCCTGGCCTTCTTCTTCTGTATTAGGTCCTTCCTCCTCGGCTTCTTGCTACAAAATGAGACGACATAGGCTTTTAAAGGCCTATGACGTCACATTTTCGTCATGGTTCCCACGGCCCCGATTGGGCCGTGAAAATCATGTGTTTTGGCCGAGAAAAAAACAAAATGATGATGTCACTTAAAGGCAATGAAAGCACAGCCAATCAGAATGGCTTTGCTTCAATTGCCTTTAAGATGACGTCATTAAAAGAAACATGGCCGTCCTCACATGGTACGGTAGCCAATCAGAGCGTGGGAAGTCTATCCCTACTCTGATTGGCTCTAGTACCATGTGACAGGCTTTCAATGACGTCACAGCTGTTCTCCCCCAAGCCTCTGTCACATGGTATACTAGAGCCAATCAGAGTTGGGTTGCTGTTCCCATGCTCTGATTGGCTACCGTACCATGTGAGGACGGGCCAAGTTTCTTTTCATGACGTCATCTTAAAGTCAATTGAAGCAAAGCCATTCTGATTGGCTGTGCTTTCATTGCCTTTAAGTGACGTCATCATTTTTGTTTTATCGGCCAAAACATATGGTTTTCACGGCCCAATCAGGGCCGTGGGAACCATGACGAAAATGTGACGTCATAGGCCTTTAAAAGCCTATGTCGTCTCATTTTGAAGCAAGACACCGAGGAGGAAGGACCTCCTACTGAAGAAGAAGGCCAGGGCGTTGCCGTAGAAGACAAGAAGACCCCGGAAGAGAGCAGCTGATAGAAGATAGAAGAATACAGATGAAGATGGATTACAAATAGAAGACCCGTGGATTGTTTTGGATTTTTAGTTTAATGTTTATTATTTTATGGTTTGTTATTTTATGGGTTCCTGTGCCTGGTGGATTGGTTCGAGAGTAAGCTGTTCAACGGGAGTCGGTGAGTGGGTCAAGTAATGGTAAGTGAACTAAAGAAATGTATTTTATTTAACTTGTTAATTTTTTTTAAAGCTTTTTTAACATTTGTATTTCTTTATTTTTGGTATATAATTTCTTGCCACTGTATGTATGTATTTATGTATGTCTAGATCAATATATACATACAGCGTAAGAAATGATGTTGTTTTAAAAGCTTGCTTTGCTATGTTTTAAATTAATTTGGCTATGCTGCTATGCTTAAATGTGTGTATAATGTATTTTAAAATTAGATAGATGTAATTGTTGCTATTGTATGGTGTACTTTAGGTCAGGGTGAGGCTTGCTTTTCTATATTGTATTCTTGTTGTTACTTATATTTTTTCACAGGATAACTTGTTCTGTTCAACGCTTGAATTAGTTAATTGTTTAATTGTTAGGGATGGAATGTAAATTGTTTAGGGATGTCATTAATGAATGCTAATTGATTTATGTTTACTGGATTGGTTTAAATAGTATACTTGTTTGGAGGTATTGGTATTTTGTTTTGAATGTTATTGTTAACATTCATTTGCAGAATATATATGGTGCATAGATTGTATGCATCATATATACAATGTAAATGCAATGTTTTGATTGACATTTGAGGTTTTTGATTGGCATTTGAGGATTTTGATTGTAAGATCAGACAGGATTATTAAAGGAAATTGATTTTATTGTAGTGTGTCTGTACAGAGAAGTGTTATTTGTAGTATAGCATGTTTTTGATAACCCTTCTACATTTATTTGTATATTGTTTCATCGTGTGTGTGTATCTCTCTCTTTCTCTCTCTCTGTATATATATATATATATATATATATATATATATATATATATATATATATATATATATATATATATATATATATATATATATATAGTTGCATGATGAAGCCATTGTACAAATGAATGGGTGAAGGGTGGGTATCGGGCCAGTGTGCCTTAACCCCTTAATTACCTTTGCGGTTATTATCCGATAAGGTGTTTAAGGGGTTAATTGATATCTGAATGTAATTGCAATGTATTGGCTTTGTATTGGCTATGTATTTTGTGGGCAACGAAAGACCAGGATGTTGCTGGCGACGGGGGCTTCTTATTGATGAGGTCAGGAGTACTTTATTTATTTGAATATGCTAGTTAATGTGTTTAATAATGGGCAAATAATCTATTATCCCTATCTGGATAATGGTTATTTTGCACATTATTGTACTGTAGGTGTTGGGGAGGGGGGGGTGTATGTATTGAATTTATAGGCCAGGTTTATTTTTTTAACATCCAGGGTTTGTTCCGTGGTTCTGCGTGAGACCTCTGGAGACCACCTGCGGTCTCCTCGGGTATCTCACGGGTATCAGGCTGGTGGTTCCACGGGTGACACCTGCAGGGATGAAGTGGTGGCCTCACATCTTTGGGGGCACTGCAGACCCGTAGTCTGCGGGGATGAAGCGGTGGTCCCACATCCGTGGGGGCTCCGCGGACCCATAGGTGCGGGGATGAAGCGGTGGTCCCACATCCGTGGGGGCACCACGGACCCGTAGTGAGCACTCGTGCGTTCCCCAGACCCCCGTGGGCACCACCCGAGGACCCGCAGACACCTGTGGCTCTGACCCGGGGCTCCCAGAAATCCGCGGGCCTACCGTGGGACCCAATTGTGGCCCACGGTGACCCAAGAAGACAACCTGGGGGCCATGGCGCTTGGCGGGACCCACCAACAGGCCTCCAGAACCTATTTAAAATGAGCTGCTGGTACCCTGTAGGTCTGTCAGGTGCCCCGCCAGCCCGCTGGGGACTCGCGTGGGGCTGTGTTATGAACCCTGTTTGTAAAACATGTAAAATATAAATCATATATTAAATCATGTATTTATGGGGGGGCACGGGGGGTGGGTAATGTATGTAATAAATAGAATGATGCTTATTGTGGGGCTGTGTATTGTTTTTATTGTGGGTACTGGGGGTGGGGGGGGGTATTTTCCCCAACGGTATGTGGGTAGGCCTCCCTTGTGGGAAGTGGGTGAGGGTGGTTAGGCCTCGTGGGGTGGGGGGGTTAGTGTGGGAGGGTATGTAGGCATCCCGAGTGGTGGGTGAGGGTGGGTTAACCCCTTAATGACTGTAGCGGTTAATAACCACTATGGGGATTAAGGGGTTAGGGGACATTACATTGGATGTTTTCATTCTTGTGTCTGTTTTGCAGCAGCGGAGGGGGCATGGGCAGGATGAAGATGAGGATGGCCTTCATCATGGCTGCCGGACATGGGTGAGTTCTATATGTATTTAATGTATTGATTGGTGTTTATGTATTTAAAATGGGCACATTCACTATTATCCATTTGTGGATAATAGTAATTGTGGCCATTACTATACTATATGTGTTAAGGGGGGGTGGGGGGGATTTCTTTATAAGTATTTATGTGTTTTGACATTAATTTGGGGGGGCATTTAATTGGTACTGCAGGCCTACGGGTAACACCCGAGGGCCCCCGCCGGCCTATAGTATTATTGATGTGCATATATGTGTATGTTAGGGTTTATAGGGGTTGTTGGGATTATATATATATATATATATATATATATATATATATATATATATATATATATATATATATATATATTTAGTTATATATTTATTTATATTTATTTATTTAGATATATTTATTTATTTATTTCGTGTGGGGCTGCTGTGTGTGATTTTTTTTATTGTGGGTAGCGGGTGTGGGTGAAGGGGGTATTAGCCCCAACGGTGTTTGTTTAGGGCTTGCGGGTGGGTAGAGGGAGGCCTTAACCCCTTCATGACCGTAGCGGTATTAACTGCTAAGGTCGAGAAGGGGTTAAGTGCACACGCAACCCCCCCGCTAGCCCTAAACAAACAACAAGGGCCAATTACCCCCTTCACCCACACCCGCTACCCACAATAAACCTGGCACGGCGGGTTAACCCCTTCATTGCCTTAGCGGCCTCGGATGCATGCCGGGGGTCTCCGGGGCTGGTATTAATGGGTATCAGCTCCGGAGACCCCCGGCATAAATCCCAGGCAGGAAAAAGGCCTGATTTTTTCTAAGTGTCGACCTTGCCGATGCTTCTACTCCACCAACTTGCCAACTTTAGTTGGCGGGCTGGATTGCCGAAAAACTCTCCATTCTGGAGTGCCGATCAGCAGCGAAAAGCTGATCGGGGCTACTTGAATTCAGCCGAGTTCAAAAAGGGCCGATAAGTGGCTTATCGGCACCCGGCTGACGATAAGTTTTTTCGGCAACAAAAATTGCCGATAATTCCCACTTATCGGCGCTTACTGAATCGGTAGGGCAAATTTGCCGAAAAAATGGCGATAAACAGCTTATCGGCGCTTACTGCATGAGGCCCTAAGTCCCAAGGCCTGTGGTCAGCCTTCATATTCTGCCTCAGCCCGGTGGGTCAGCCTCCTGGTTAAAGACAACCACAGTCACAAAAGTAAAATAACAATCAGAAATCATCAGAACAAAACTATACAACAATACAAGGCCCATAACCTTAAAACTAAGGGTTAAGTCTATATATTTAAATCAGGCCCAATTCAAGTCAATAACAGTTGTAGTCTTATCGCAGTGTGATCAGTCACTCGACTCACATGTGCGGGCAGGGCACCTGCAAGAGATGCTATAACAGGGTTTTATGATCACCAATACCTCTTATTCCTACCCTGATTTGGACAATCTTTGTCACAATATAGAACAAAAACAGTGTACATTGGCGGTCTCGACTTTTATAGAAAACATATTAGATTATATTCCAAATTGAGCTAACATGGTATAGTATTCCTATTCATAGATCTAGTATTTGTTAGAAAAATCTTCACAATGTAATACTCAGGAATCGGGTTACGAGTTCAAATCTAAAGTCTTTTATTTCTTCAATCAGCTTTAGCAAAAAATACAGCATACTAGATACTTCTGCTCACTTTAAATTATCAGAAGGTAGAAGTAGTATCTAAATTAACTTTGCTCCCTTCTTATATGCTCAGGACAAAGACATTCTTGTTTTTTAGTACCAGGCTGTATTTACTCTGTACTAAAGGAAGTTGCCATCAGCAAATATCTGTCTGAAATGTTAGGAACTTATCTTATCACTAAAATGTATCACTTTTACATACAGTATATATAATATATATTTATATTATCTATATTTAGTAGGATAGCAACCAGTGTATGTATATATATTCAGCACTCAATAGTAAAAGAAGGTTCAGTCCGTGCTCTTGCTTCCTATGAATGCAGAAAAGTAATTTCTCTCCTTCCTCTTGCAGCTCCTGTGATTCGAAGTGTCTCCCCCCACTCCAAAGATGGACCCCGGCGGAAGACTCCATCGGCAGAACCAGGCAACCAAGAAAAAGCACAGGTGCACACCAAGGTAAGGATATGATATATAAGATAACAACAACAATGTAGAAACTTACATATAAATAAAACTTAGTTCATATCCAGGTCTGAACGATATCCTCATCGTTTAGGCTCCACCATAGATCCGGCAGGGGGGGCGATGTTCAATTCCTTTCAGGTAGCAGTCCCGCGTGCTGGGGCTGACTCTGTGGCACTCACTGCAGCATCACCTCCGCGTGTGTCGGCATGATGTGTAGCGCGAGTGCGCATGCGTGGAAAAGAAGCCCCCTATAGCCGTCCGCAGATGCCGGTTCGTTTGAGGAATCGCGACCGGAATGAATATACTTGAGTGTATGCCAGCCACCTGAGTTAAGGTAAGCTGGTTACACAGTTCGCACTCAATAGGTTAAAATGTGTCAATTTGTTTTTCTTATAAGGGATCTTATGTGCAGTTTGAAACTTCAGGGACAACTTGAAACCTAGCAGAAGGAACACAGGGCACAACGGATTTGAAAATCTAAACTCATTTATTGAGCCAACACAACGTTTCGAACTGAGAGGTCTTTATCTAGTGACATAGTGTCATAAAACACAATCCCATAACAGCCTTTAAATAGCGCCCCAATCCCCATCATGCAATCTGTCCAATTAGCATAGATTGTAAACATGTGCAGTGGAACGCACACAGCACGGTGCGTTTTAGTCTCTGCGCATGCGCAGTCCATCCAGATGCCGGTTTCCTGCTTTTTACTTCTCCACGGAGCGTATGATGACGCGGACTGCGTTTCAGTCACTGCGCACGCGTAGTGTTCCTCAGTGGCCTCTATATTCCTCTTATGATGACCATCATATCCTTGTTTGGTCCCACGTTGTGTCTAAATCCTCGTTCATCATGTTTCCAGCAGCCAATGGTTATATCTGGGTCATAAGACAATATGATTGAGGAGAAAAGAAGGATATATCAGCACCACTAAATATGGAAATATTGCAGAATATTTAACCCTACCGTGTCAAGTGAATACAAATAAAGATAAATAAAGTTAAAAATGGTTGTCTTATATTTTGCCCAGAAGGATTTTTAAATATTTTTAAGTAATTTCCTAATCCCAGAGGTATAGTGACCTTACAGGTTTTTAATTCAGTTCAGCACACAGTGGCAGCAACCTACAAATAATTGTAAAGAAAAAACATTTATCTTTCCTCAAGAAAGTTCTCCAAGGATAGAAAATCGTTTAATCCATTGGGATAAACTGTGTCTAAAGTGTGAATCCAGAAGGATTCACGCTGTAGTAATAAGACATCCTTGTCTATACCTGCCTTAGATGTTCTAATATGTTCAATCCCCATTAGTTTCAATGAAGATATTGCATGACTGAATTCAGTGCAATGTTTAATAAGAGCAGTATCTTCTGCACATTTACTGATTTTGCTCTTATGCTCAATGAATCTTGTCTTGAGCATACGATTGCTCTTACCTATATAACACAGTCCACATGGACACTTAATCATGTACACTATATTGGTAGTTGTGCATGTGATACGCTCCTTAATTTTAAACAATTTGCCACTCCTAGGATGATGAACTTAGCCCCAGTATTTAACTGTTACAAATACTGCATCCATAAAATTTATAGCAGCCTGCTTTGGGTGTACTTAAGAAATGAGGAGTAGTGTAGTGTTTCTGGTTAACAGCTCTAATTAAAATGTCTTTTAAATTCTCTCCCCGCTTATAAGCAAAGCGTGGGAGATCTTTACAGACATTCGTCAAAGTGTCGTCAGTCTGTAGTATTCTCCAGAGTTTAAATTTTTTTTTTTTAATTAAACCACTGGAGTTGTAAACTTACTAACAAACGTTAGACGATCACTTTTTAAAGTTTGCTGTGGAGATTTATTAATTGCTGTAATAATATCTGCTCTCTTGTGTCCCCTTTCTACAAATCTCTCCTCAATCTCTTTTAAGGTATCATCTAATTTAGTTGGCCTGTCTACAATACGTGTAGCTTTGATCTTTTGTGAGAACGGCAGCATCTGTTTCAGACGCTCTGGATGGAAGCTTGATGCATGTAAATTGCAATTTCTGTCAGTTGGCTTCCAAAAGAGATCACTATGTAATTCCCCATTTTCATTGGTTAGGAGCACATCTAGATAAGAAATCTGTTTTGTGCTCCAACTTTTAGTGAATTTTACAGTTGTATTTAGCCCGTCCAGGTAATCAAAAAAATTAGTGAATTCCTCCTCAGTACCTTCCCGAAGGAATAGCAGGTCATCGATGTATCTTCAAAAAAATAACATGTTATTATAATGTTCTGTGGTAAAAATGAGTCTCTCTTCAAAGTCAGTCATGTACAGGTTAGCATAGGAAGGAGCCACATTGCTGACCATGCCTGTCCCGGCTGTTTGTAACTAAAAACTGTCTTTATTCTTTATACTGTAGTACACAGTAGTATACCAACATGTACACTCTCGTGTTCCTGGAAGTAAACCCCAGAGCTTGAGGCCCCAAAGGTTTATCCTCACTCCCATGCTCCCTGGTGGAGTATGGGTTGTTGTCCCACTCCCCTGAGGGAGGGGAAGTAAGGTGAACCAGAGCCCTTGTTCCATACTTCCAACACCTAGTAAATTTAGCTTTGCATCCCCTTTTGTATCCAGGGGGATGGTCCTAGGTCTGAGCCCCTGATATGACAGTACACCGGCCTTAGGCCCACCCACCCCTGTCACTCAAGAGAGTTGTTTACTGCAGTGGAACCCAGATTAACCCTAACACTTCCTGCACTAGTACCAGGTCTTATGTGTCAGGCAGGGCAGATTAGTAGCCAAGGGGATACATCGCTACATGTAAATCATTAAATGTTAGAGTGAAATAAAAACATTTCAGCAAAAAACAAACCAACAAACAAAAAAAACATTTAAAAGGCTGTCCCTTTTTCTTTCTTGGCTTGGAACACAGAATTATAAGACAACCAGAAATGATACTCTTCTGAATTTGTACCCAAATAATTACAAATGATCCTAAAAAGATATACTTTGTCATTGATACCACAATCTATACTAAACAATACTATTTCTCCACATTCTTGGTGAGAAAAACAAAACAAAAAACAATTTGATTCTTTTTCCTGCATAAAAAAAACTAATTTCCTAAGAATTTCCCTTTTCATTCTTAAATAATTGAAAACAACTTGAGAATGCTACTGTAGCAAACTTTTTCCTGGGTTAATTTCATGCCTGTGAACTGCTCAAATTCCTGTGTAACTTTCAGTGTAAAAAAAAAAGGTGGGGGGTTCTGCAGTGAGTTGCAGACATGTCAATAGGGAGAGAGCTGAATTGATTTTTAGTTCAGTATCAATCCTTGCAATTCCTCTTTATATAACTGTTAATTTCTGCTCCAACTTTCCTTTCCACCAAGCATTCACTTTAAAATGTTTTCCTGGTACAGTTCTAGGAATTTTGCAATACTGATTTTCCAACCCTAACACTGCACATTGCTTACAATTTACGTCAATTTCACATGTCCTATCCTGACATTTAACTAATTTCTTCCTCGTGTATCAAGAGCATCTTGTTCACAAGCTCAGACTTTCTTTAATCTTTAAATATTTCAAACGTCCTCCCTTCTACTTCTTTAGTTCCAACTAGGACAAACAACATATAATCATCCCAAATATTCAAAGGATGATTGGTATCCAATGAATATGTGGAGGCTTTCCTCTTTTTAAGGCAGTCCAGTTTTAAACGATTATCAATATATGGATTATAAAAAAATATTCAATTTGATTATCGGGACTACCTTCTTTCAAAATGTAAGTAACAAATAATGTGCTGTTACAGGGGATCAGAAGTGGAGGTGCTCATTCCTCTATACTGTATCATCCCGTTTTCTCTGTATCTTTGCATAGAGGCACCCACCTTATTTTGGGCCCATCAAGTGAAGTAACCAGGGTGCTGATCCTGTCTCTGTTCTTGGTCTTAGTACTTCTTGCAATAATGGACGTCCTTTCTTTATTCTTTTTCCTCATGGTTAACTGATTTTTTCCTCCTGAACTGGAACCAATGTCCTTGAAGTCTTTCAATTTTGTATCGGCTTAGACAATGTTAAAATCCTGGGTTAAGGTTTAGAGAACCCCCTCTCCTTTTGAGATACACGATAACCCTCACCTTTACCCCTTTAGCTGTTAGTCCGTGGCCGCACTCTCCACCATTATGTTAGAAAAATATCTTCGCAAAGTGTCCTATGTTCAACATGGAATAGGGGCTGGCGACCAATCAGAGAGTGGATCGAAAACTGCAACAACCAATAACGAGTTTAAGGCTCGACTGGCTGAACACGTCAGAGGAGGGTGTGTGTCGAGGGGCTCAGATAGTTGGCAAGCGGGATATTCGAACTGGCCAAGGGAACCGTGCCTAAGATCAAAGGCTTCCCCTTGCCAGCCCTATACCGCCCGCTGGGTAGGCTCCACCGAGTCAGGGAGAACAAAGAGTCTCCCCTTAGTCTTTGTCTCGGGACCTGGCTCACCAAACAGCCTGACATTTCTCGACTTCCATCCTCACCTTTGATCCAACATCTCTATGCAGACATCCTGGCTTATCGAATTACAGGAATGTCTGTATAGAGATGAATACATAATTTAAAGTACATTTATTTTATTTTCTTTAACTTGAGCTCGGGGAATTAGATGATAAAACTTAGCTTAACTGGTAGGGTAAACAATATTTCATAGGGGAAACATAGGGGTATTAATGTGCATACGCGTACTCGCAAATCAGATGTGAGTTGCAGGTAAGATTATGGGACAATCGGTGTTGCCCCAAAACATTTTACACACATTTTAATACTTTTTCTCCCCCAGTATCCACTATTAACATCCTGTTCCCGAAGTCCCAGTTCTGTACCAATGTTGGATGAGAGGTACCAAACACACAATTAACCACGGTTTTTAGGGGTAACCATCCGAGCTTCACTTTTATTATAAAGACTGGCTACCCCACCGTCACAGGCACTTTTTAGATTTTTGCAGCTCCCGCTCGATATGTTTGAGCGGGAGCAAGAAATCGCAAAAAAAATTCTTCCACGTATGATTTGGCGAACTCATCGAGGCTTTCTAAATTGCTACTTAACAAAATTTTGCAAAAACTGCTCAAAATACTCGATGAGTTGGTTATCGAAGCTACTAGAATAGGCCCCTCTATCTCTGTCATTCTGTCTCTCATCGCTTCTATATACTTTATGTTCAGTTTGCTCCACCTGTCATGGAAGCTGTGCTTATGAATTGTGTATGTCATTTATGTACACAGAAATTACTGTATTCCATGAGCATTTGATTTTCCTTTGTACAACCAGGTATATGTTTTATTTACAGCTGTAAAACTCTTGATATACGAGCTTTGATTCTTGGATAAACATCACTGAACCAAATTCGCATTTAATCACCAAATATATGTGTCCAGAAGTATACTATAACTCAGTGCTACTGTTTTGTAAAGTTTTCTTTAAGACAAAAAAATGGTATGTACACACACAGAATGCCTAAGTCATAGCGAGCGACAATGGGGCTGGAGTCCTGTAGCTCGCACAGATTAGCAGGCTGTTAGTCATGTTCAGGAGACAGGCCGAGGCCCGAGGCAGTCAGAAAACAGGTAGCGATGGTTGTGAGACAGGACGAGATCAGAGGCAGACAGCAGGCAGGTTACAAAGGTCCACAAACAAGCAGAGGTCAGAAAACAATCAGACACTTTTATAAAGTTCTCTACAGAGAACAGCAGCAATGAATGTCTTGTAATTCCCTCACTTCCAGAGGTCCCAATCTGTACCCAGAACCTTGGTTTCAACCACTGCCACCAGAGTTCTTGAGGGTTAAATCAACCTTATTCTAGCACCCAGAGACTTCAAGAGACATAAGTTACTACTAGTCCGACTTCGGAGCAAAAACACTTTATGTTTATTGTAAGGGAGAATAAAACAGGTACTGTAATACATAAATCCAGTACTTATGGAAAGATACATAATATGGGAAAAATACTTATGAAACAGCATTGTTCACAGTCTTTTGTGAGGCTGTAGTAGAGCCTAAAATAAGTTCAAGAAATAGCCGCAGTCCTTGGAGATCCTCCCAGTGGTTCAACAGAACAAAGTACTGGGAAGAGATGGAAGTCTCCTTGCTGAAATACCCCTGCAGTCCTTGAATAACCCCACAACAGTTCAACAGAAAAAAGTACTAAGGAGGGCGTGTAGGCTCTTGACTAATCCTTGCATTGAACATTTATCCACCATCAGTGCATTTCTCCAAACAAAGAGGGTCACTTGAGGGGGCCACAAGGGTACTTTGGGCTGGCAGCTTCCCAGCTCAAGATAGATGCTAGCCCAAGGCTACTTACCTTTGAAGATGGGGCCACTATTCACCGACTGTGGATGCCCCAGCACATCCTGGATCCTTCACTGGGGTCACACAAGTACCACACAGAAACCACACATGTAACAGTCTTTCCAAAGGCTAGCAGGGACTGGAAACACCCAGCCTTTGAAAACACGCAGTCTTTACAAAGAATGACAGGCAGGTAACACTCCATAGAAGGCCTCTCACATAAGCCCCTGTTGCCGTGCAGACTCCTGCCTCCTTGCCCAGATATTCTGCTGGCAGTCCTCTTCTGCTGACTCCCTGTCAGCTCCGTCTTAACAAGGGTTCTGCCAGGCCCATGTCAACACACACTGTTCAATCAATATTGGCCTGCTTAAATAGCATGATTTCTCATTCACAAAATGTGACCAGCTGGGGTGCCTATGGGTTGAGTCCGCCCTCTCTCTTGACCTGTTTGAGTAACACAAAGCTTCAGCTTTCTAGTCAGTGTTTTCCCAGCAGGGGAGCACATCTCACCCTACCTATCTCAACACTTCACCTGGCCTACACAAAAACAAGCCCATTGATATAATGTGGGCCTATCACTCAGTTATTTATTGCCAGCTCAGCTAGATAAATAAAAGGCAAGCAGAAAAGATTTTTCCCAACCTTCCTCAATTCTCCAGCAAAGGGCACAGAATAAATTGATTGGGAACAAATCTAAAAAAACATACATAACTTTGGACTCTCCTCCCCAGGCATATAATGCAGGATAATTGCAGTGATCACAGTGACTAAAAGTCACATTTCAGGGAAATTCCCGGTTAACCCTTAAAATTCCACAATCTTCTTACCAGAACAGATCACTGATTTCACATATTGTAAAACATTATCTACTGTACATTACAATTCAATACAATGTACATTTGAAATATACAGACACAAGCATTATCACTACATTTAGGTAAAATAAAAGTTCAAATTTGTACATGCTATTGGGAAACACATACAAAGGCAATCCCAGTGCATTACAATAATCCTTGCAGTCACGGGCAGTGACCCTGATGAAAAGGCACAACAGGCCCAGGCTTAACATTTCTTTTTAGATGCCCTGATTCCATTACATTACAGCGAACAACACTCCTGGTGGCAGAATGGCAGAACTCTAGGTTTGGAGCCAGAGAGACCATGGTCCCAAATCCCCAGGGACACTATGGCATCACTTCCTTCTTCCAAAGGAACATCCTCCAGATGATTCATATCTTAGTTTTGCAAGATATTTCTTATGAAAGGCCCTGATTAGCTGAAGGACATGAATATATCCTTCCGGCTCCCAGGATTTTACCTCAAGTATCATGGACTGCAGTATCCCTCAAGACATACTGGAGTCCAAGAATTTCTTGATAATTAATTTCTCCCTCCTATCAGCCTGTACACAGTCCGGAGTAGGAAGAATGCGCCGAGGAAAGGGATTCTTCCGGAAAGGCTTCCGAAGGCAGGCATGAAACATTGGATGCACTTTTATTGTCAGGTAGTTGCAGATGGAAGGTGACTGGGTTTATCTCAGCAGAAATTTTGAAGGCACCCATGCATGTTTTCCCAAACTTTCTAGTGGGGACCTTCAAATATAATTTTTTAATTAAGATCCAAACATTATCTCCCACTCGCAAAATAGGGACAGGTCTGCAGTGATGGTCAGCGTTATTCTTGTATTATTCCTGAGCCCTTTGAAAAATATTTTTTCAGGGTCTCCTTGAGATCTTCTGAAGCAAAACACCCTCTCTGAGACAGTGGGAATTGAACAGGAGACTGGTAGGCCAGGATGGTAAGATGGTTTGGTGATATCCGTAATTTGCAACAAAAAAAAATAAAAAATAATTCTGAATTGAGCTATGCAGAGTATTGTTGTAGGGGAACTCCTCAAGAGGCAAATATTTGCCAAGTCATCCTGGAGGTGACTGATGAAATATCGTAACTATTTTTCCAGGGTTCTTTCAGTTTCGCCATTTGACTGTGAGTGAAAGCCAGAGGATAGATTGATTCATGTCGATTCCAAGTGTGAAACAGAAGCTTCTCCAGAATTTTAACATATACTGCACCCCCCCTGTCAGATAAGATTTCATCTGAGATTCCTTGAAGGACGAATTATTAGCTTGGCAATCTCGTCTGCTGTAGGGAGACTGTAGGGAGTAATAAAGTGGCTCATTTTCGTGAGAAGGTCTACCACCAAAGGATAGTATTGAATCCTCTGGAAGGAGGTAATTCAACAATGAAGTCCGTTGAGATGGACTATGAAGGTGAGGGGGTAACCAGGTCAACAATAAAGGTATCATGCCTGGCTGGTTACCTCTGATCCATTTTGGGGTTTTAGAGTGTCAGCACTTGAACCCATTCGTTGTACATGCAATGTATGTAATTGTGCGACAATAGATAATTTTCTGTGTTTTACCTTTCCAGGTGAGCCAGCAAGCAAAGTTTGCTAGGCTATGAGTTTCAAGGGGGGATTTGCAAAGAAAGTTTTGTCAGAATGTGGGTAGGTAGCAGTGTTCCAGAATTGATGGATACCCAGACAATGTACCCGGGAATCAGGGCAGATTCTAGGATACATTGAGACACATTGCTCCGGCAAAATTTCCTGTTGAAAACGCTTGTGTGACTCACCGCTTGGACTCCCTGCTTCAGCACAGACCAGAAAGGTAAATGGGGCCTACGGATGTGTGGTATCCCTGAAATGGTAAAGGGATCCTTAGTATAAGGAGGGATGACCAGTTAATGCCCTGATCACCCAGAACCTGGTATAGGGGTTCTGGAGGTACTCTAAACATGTATAAGGTTGCAAGGGTTTTTATGAAACCTCAGTCCTGTTTTAAGTAAGGGAATGAGATACAGCCCTGAGAATGAACCTAAGCATTTTTTAATTCTACCTTGGGACTTCGAAAAAATATGAGAAAAATATTTTGTTTCATAATGTTTTATTAGTACATGTGCTTGTGTACGGTATTATGTGCTGGGGACTTCCAGGTCCATGGCTCAGAGAGACCATGTGGCTACCAAGCTTGGTGCCACCAAGTCTGCTTGGGTCCTGGACAATAAAGCCTCAGAGGTTGCCAAGTTGTGAAAGTCATTTGGGCACCGGAGTTATGCTCAAGTACCCACGTCCTGGATGAATGGCAGTCCCGGACAATCATTTGCCCCAAGCCAGACTTTGAGGAGCCTAACTCAGTGGGTGGCTTCTGAGTGACAAATAGCACAGGTGCCAAGTTGGCGCATGCCCTTTTCAGAATCCGAATACGTGGTTGCCCGGCTTGGATAGACTGGCAATGCTCTGATTGGCTGGTATGATTTATCCAACGCTCGGATTTGCTGGAGTATTTCATGAATGAAGCTGAAATACTATAAGAAAGCCATCAATGAAACAGAAATTCTCTCCGTTCGTAAGATTCTAAGCGCCAAGACAGCAGTGGCAAATTCAAAATCACCAAAAGAAGCTCTGAGAGAAATACCAGCGAGCCGGCTTCAGAAATTTTAAGGCGAGAAATTTTCTCTGTCACTTTTCGGTGACAAGTTGTGAAAAGAGAACATAGCGGTCGTTGCTGGGATTGCAAGCCGAAAAGAGTACCAGGACGTTTGGTACTATCACCTGGTCAAGGATTTTCAGCAGCTCTGGAGCAGATACAGCAGTGGTGTCTGGAAGTTCATGCCGATTTGAGTTCCAGGACTTTTCGTGCCAAGTCCTGTTCAACCTAAAGACTTTTTTTATGGACTGTTTCACCTAGGAAAGGCTAGTTTTTCAGTCCAGACCCCCAGTAAGTGTGTTTTCTCTTGTATTTTGTAATCCTCTGTGTGTACGTCTGTTTCTATGGAATAAACTACCATATACACCATATTACCAGTAATGATATGCCTGAATGAAGCTAAGGCAACAAAGAGGTTAGAGAAACATGTACAGGTTAGACAAACCAAAAGTATATGCATATGTAGCCCTCTTACCCCTTTATGGGAAGAGTCTACGGGTGCTGATATTACCTGTTGGCTCACAGAGACCTGAGCCTCAGCCACTGAGAGCCTGGGATATACCTGATACACTAGATGACAGTGCCTCCACGTGTACGGGATCCCTAGTGTCGGGAATGACCCCGTGCAGGAACAAAAAATAGTACCACACAACATATAATTGTAACCTTATAACCTTTACTAAAAACACACATAGGATATATGGCAATCACTCTTATATTGCATAACGGGGTTTCACACACACACACACATATATATATATATATATATATATATATATATATATATATATATATATATATATATATATACCCTGCACGTCTGCAGTGACCCATCACCGTGTTACCCCCGCACCATGTCCAAAGCACTGTTCAGGGCCCTTGGCCACTCTACCACGTAAGTGTCCCCAAGTGGTACCCCCATCCTTTAGGCGTGATGCGTGCGTTGCTGTACAGTGTTGGTGCACTTATAAAATGATACCTGTCCGGGGCTCCTGCACCCGGGTTCTGCAGAATACGACAGGGATTCCGTCCGGTCCAACGTCGTCATCCGCCACCGCGTGGGGTGAATTCAGCTGTGGATAATATCACTGTATAGTCTCTGGGTCCTTGGTGGCATTCAGAGCCCAGAACCCACCTTGCAGAGCCGCGCTGCGTAGCACTGTGTCCCTGACTATCAAATAGATAACGGGACGGAGTCCCTTCCTAAGGGCCTGTCCCTAAAGCAATCACTGCTTTACTGGTGAGTCGGGCCTAACTTGGGTCTTTGGGGGACACAGTCTGACCTAGCCCAGAAGAGTACCACTCCCTGGACACTACCTGACTCTTTGCTGTTCCTCTTCCGACTGGCGTGCTCCTCTCAACGCGCGAAATGTATCTAATCTTGTGCAGGGGAATCGGGCCATGCTATTGACTCCCTGGCGTCATGTGTTTCTTCGCCCCTATGCACTATGGGGCTTGTAGTTCCCCATGCAGCCTCTGTGTAATGGCCGCCACTCCCTACTGTCCTCTGCGCATGCGCAAGACTGTAATGGCCAAAGCAACTCTCAGCAGCTAACTGCACATGTGCGACATAACTAAAATGGCAGCGGCTGAAGGAGGAAACCACCGGAGCCTCCGGCGAGTTGTTCGCCACTCCCTACACCTGCCGCAATGCTGCCTGCTCCTGTCCCCGCCTCCACTACTGAGCGCTACTGCGCGCGAAGTTCAGGGAACAGAGGGGCACCGGGGGATCCCATGCCACATTCTCCCCCTGGTGGAATGCCAACGTCCCCCATGGTGGAATGCCAACGACCCCGCTTGGGAACAGCGTAACAGAACAAAATAACTACATACATAAGTTATATAATAAAAATGCATTTACCAATACAACTTATCATATTGCATCGACTTTAAACAATGTTACACAATTCTGTGAGCACCGCAATTACGGATTGGATTTTGATCCGAGACCACTGCTGAGCTTCATATTGGGGTGCCCCAATTATATCATAGGTTACCCGGTTTGGTGGGCACCTAGCTCTTTGGCCCCTCCGGAGCTGGTCTTCAGTGACTCCCGCTGGGGAGTAAAAAGCATATCCCATTAGTGGATACTCTTAGACGTACATCCACAGGTAGCCGAGCTTCTCGACCGAACATAAGAAAATACGGAGAGAAGCCAGTGGACTCATGGTGGGTGCAGTTGTATGCATGTGCCATGGTTTACACATGCTGACTCCATTCTGTCTTCTGCGCCCCTTTTAAGGTGCTCAGCATGTCCAGCAGTGTCCAGTTAAATCGTTCTGGCAGAGAGTCACCTTCTGGATGATATGGGGTGGTTCATGACTTGGTGATGTACAGAAGTTTCAGCAATTCTCGAATTAGACTGCTTTCAAAGTCCCGACCTTGATCCGAGTGCAGGTGATTTGGCATAAAGTACTTTTACCAGAGAATCTTGGCCACCGTAATGGCCTTCTGGTCTTTAGTCGGGAAGGCTTGAGTGTATTGGGTGTAATGGTCCGTGATGACCAGCACATTGCATATCCCTCGTGCATCAGGCTCAATGCACAGGAAGTCCATGCACACTAAGTCCATAGGGCCTGAGCTCTTCAGATTGGTCATGGGTGCTGCTCGGGTCGGGAGGATCATCCGTTGAATACACCTGGAGCATCGTCGACAATGTCGCTCTACCGCCTTTCGCATTTTCGGCCAGAAGAACCGGTCTCTGACGAGTCCGAACATCTTTTCAACACCAAGATGTCCGTGTTCATCGTGTAGGACCATATGTTGCAGTTTCCGGGAAGAACTAGTTGTCTTCTGTCCGGATGGTTGTGGTATCTCACCACTCTATAGAGTAGTCCCGTATCAATCTCTAACTTGTCAGCTTCTCTCATAAGGACGGCGACCACATCGCTAGGGGCACACTTAAGCAGGGACGGCCTGGCGTATGATACCGTCTATGGGGTCACGACTCTGATAGCGAACCATATCTTTCCAGGAGATGATCTTATCTTGTGTGATGTGCATTCCACTGGGATCACAGTAAGCGGCCAGGATGGCAACCTAGAGAATCCGCAACTCTTAATTCTGAAAAGGCCACGTGGTCATTGACAATGGCAGCCGTACAGCACATGGCTCATAGCCTGTGTCCCGGAATCTGTTCCCATTGATCGTCTTCTGGCGTGGCGCTTAGTCCGGGCCTTCGAGACAGGGCATCGGCTCCGATATTCAAAGGGCCTGGCTTTTACTTCAGGGTTAAGTTGTAATTGTGGGCTGAACCCTATACTCTGGTAGAGAGTATAAATAATCACCGAGGAGATCACATTCCTATCTCTCCTCCCCCTAAAGAAGTGTGGTGGACACGTAAAACGTGCGTCGGGAACGTAGGGCGTCACAGTCTGTGACGTCACTCGAAGTGGCGACATCCTTACTATCTGGCAATCTTACTATCTGGCAATCCATGAGCAGGCTTGTATTTGTAGCATTTTCGTTCATATATTACAGAAGACACATGGTTGCAGCAGGCATTTAATGTACAAGCAAGATAAAACCAATATGACTGCGTGGTTTAACCTATGGTGTTTGTTATTAGTGGTATATACAGGGACGATTTTAGACACTAATTCTAGTGTACCCCTCAAGGTATATGGAGACAACTGTCTCATACTATACCCTGGCCACTTATCCTGTATACTACATCTATATAGGATTTGGGGTTTGAATTATTAGACCCTATCCACTGTATGTTCCAATGTACTAATAGTAATCTTATATACATGATACTGTGATACTGATTACTGCTATACAAGTTTCTTCCATTTAACAATATTTGGAAGTTATTTATTTATTAGGATATTCAGTGAACGGTTGCCAGATATTATTTGCGATATATAGGATGATTAATAGGAGTATATACAGACAATAACTACGAAGTTATTTATATATATATTCTCACTCCTTCAAGCCACATTAGTATGGAATTTTTAATAATGCATCTGTGTTTTTAATTGTCTATATAGAAGTAATAAAATGTTATTGTTTTTGATTTTCCTTGGTGATTCAAGGTCACAGACCTGGTTTGCAGCAATTTGTTGCAGGGCTATTGTGTCCACTAACATATCTAATTATGACATTGAGTGCTGACTAAAAGGGGAATCTTTCAGATCAATCTCTTTTATCTACACTGATACCACTATAATCATGTCCTCTAGAAGCACCTGCCATTTACTGTTTATTTAATTAATGTGGTGATTGCGGTTGCTTTCACATATGCAATGTTAAGTTGTAATTGGACAGTGCTGCCAACCATTGATGACTGGCAGCATCCAGCCTGGCTGAAGTCATGATGTAGGTGAGGGGGTTATTGTCCGTCCTTACTTCAAAGACGACTCCGTAGAGGTAATCATGGAGTTTATCTACGACGGCCCATTTGAGAGCCAGAAACTCTAACTTGTGCAGCAGGTAGTTTTGTTCACTGGGGGTCAGGCTACGACTGACGTAGGCCACAGGCCAGAGTCCTTCTGGATTTTCTGATACAGTACTTCCCTCAGCCCGTTGAGACTGGCATCCACATGTAGAATGTAGGGCTGCTCAGGGTCAGCGTACGCAAGAACCGGGGCTGCGGTCAGGCTTCTCTTCAGGCCCAGGAAGGCCCGTTCACATTCAGATGTCCACTTATTACCAAACGGCTGTCGGGCCGAGGTGGCTTTCCGCCCAGTATCTTCGGGGTATATCTTCAGGAGGTTGTTGAGGGGGTTGGCTCGACGGGAGTACCCCTCCACAAAATGATGGTAATACCCACAGAAGCCGAGGAACGAACGTAGTTCCATAACATTTTTCGGACGAGGCCAGTTTACAACAGCTTCTACTTTGGCCGGATCTGTGGTGATTCCATTGGCGGACACAATATGTCCCACGTAGGTTACCAAAGTATGACAGAACAGACACTTGTCGAGTGACAACTTCAGTCCTTCTTGTGCAAGGCGGTCCAGTACCTTCAGTAGCCGACCTTTGTGCTCTTCCAACGTCTTTCCAAAGACGATAATGTCATCTAAGTACACCAAACGCTCCCGAGGATTCATATCCCCTAGCATCTTTTCCATTACGCATTGGAAGGTGGCTGGCGTACCACAGATACCTTGGGGCATACGTGTGAATTGATAAAAACCTAGGGTACAGATGAAAGCGGTCTTTTCTTGATCCTCCTTACTCATCGGTACTTGGTAGTACCCGGATCTTAAGTCCAGAACACTGAACCACTGACTTCTTTTTAAGGCGTTGAGGATCTCCTCTATGCGAGTAAGAGTGTACTGGTCCGGTACTGTGCGATTGTTCAGTGTTCTATAGTCGACGCACAGCCTCACCGATCCATTCTTTTTCCTCACCACTAAGATGGGCGAGGCGTAGGGACTCCGTGATTCAGTCACGATTCCCGCTCCTCCCATCTCATGTATTACACCCTGGACATCATCCACATCCCGGGGTGCTAGGCGGAGTGACCGCTCGCGGAAGGGGTTAGAGTCACTCATCCGTATGATGTGTTGGGCGCTGCGACTGCACCCCACATCCATTTCACTCGTAGAGAATACAGCCCGTCGTTCATTCAACTTGACTGTCAGACGGTCTCTCCATTCGGCGGGTAACGTAGACTCTCCGAAGTTGAATTCCAGGTCAGCTGCTTGCCCGGACACTGTAGCTGCATTCACCTGAGGCGTCATTTCCACAGGGCTAACAGAATATATATAGCCCAATTTCTGCCCGACATCAAAAGCCATGGCGAATGGAGAAATATTCTGGACATATACGTACATTCAGGAGGGTATTTTAGATGTCCATTCTCTTATTTCAGGTACTAACTGTAACGAACATGGATTCCCCACCGGGATCTCCACGCACCTCGACTTGTCCAGGCTTTCCTTCGTAGGAATCCTTCCAAGCCATGTCATGGACGCCCGGAGGTCGCCCCTGAAGGGGGGGGGGGGTACTGTAACGAACGGGGAGTCACACGACTCTCGGCATGCTCCCCACTTACCTGCAGCCCTGCCAGGGCTTCCCGCGTCTCACATGGATCCCTCCTCCAGGACGCCGAGCTCTGTTTCCCCTGTGCACGCGCGCGCATGTCAGTCCGCGCACGTCAGTCCTCTTCTTCTGCCTTCGGGTCTGGGCGTGTGCCCGCTCACGCATCCACAGGCGCAGCCACACGGAGGCGCGGCCACACGGAGGCGCACCAGCCTCTTAAAGGCACAGTACCTATTTCCAATGCTGCAATCCAATATACCAGTTCTTCTAGGATCTATAGCCCCTCCTCCAGGAACTCATCTAGACCTATCCCTGTCTCAGCCTGGCCCATTGACACCCCCCCACCTTGCTACTCTGCCATTGGACCCTCTTGACTATATATACCCTGCAGCTTCATTAACTCGTCGGCTGAGCATAGAACCAGTTGTTCTCATCACTCTCTGCCTCCCTAGTCCTGTCTTGTCCTGTCTTGTTTTGCAGTCTTCCTCGACCGCCTTCAGGGAGCTACTATTTTTTCTAAACTGGATCTAAGAGGCGCCTACAATCTCGTAAGGATACATGAGGGGGACGAGTGGAAGACTGCTTTTAACACCCATGACGGCCACTATGAATACCTGGTCATGTCGTTTGGTCTGTGCAACGCAAAGCAGTCTTTCAGGATTTTGTCAATGAGATTTTCCGGGACATTCTTAACAAATTCCTTATCGTCTACTTAGACGACATCCTAATCTTTTCTAAATCCACCCAAGAACACATCAAACATGTTCAACAGGTGCTGTTACGCCTCCGGGAGAACCATCTCTTTGCGAAATTGGAGAAATGCCAGTTCCATCTGACGTCCGTGGCATTTCTGGGATACATTATCTCTGACTCCAGCTTCAATATGGATCCAGAGAAACTTAAGGCCATTTTGGACTGGCCCCGTCCTACCACCCTCAAAGCCGTGCAACGCTTTCTAGGTTTTGCAAACTATTATCGGCGCTTCATTCGCAATTTTTCTTCTACGGTATCTCCCATCACTGCTCTAACCAAGAAAGGTGAAGATCCCTCATCATGGTCCGAAACCGCCATATGGGCATTTAATCTTCTAAAAAAGGCTTTTGTGTCTGCCCCTATCCTCACCCACCCAGACCCTAAACTTCCATTTACTCTGGAAATGGATGCCTCTGACATCGGGGCTGGTGCTGTCCTGTCCCAAAGGACTTCCCCCTTAGCCAGGTTACACCCATGTGCCTTCATTTCGAAGAGATTCTCTTCCGCAGAACGGAATTACGATGTCAGTAACTGGGAGCTCTTGGCAATCAAGTTGGCATTAGAAGAATGGAGACACCTCTTAGAAGGTACGGAGACACCCATAACCATACTCACAGACCATAAGAACCTTTTCTACTTAGAAGAGGCACGTCGTTTGAGCGCTCGACAAGCCCGCTGGGCACTATTCTTTTCGCAGTTCAATTACCTCATCTCCTTCATTCCTGGCTCCAAAAACTTGAAGGTGGATGCCCTGTCTCGACAGTTCCTTGCAGAGGATAGGTCTGAAGAGCAGCTAGAGATGATTATTCCCTCTAAATTTATTGTGTCCGCCAACTCCTTTGATATCATGGACAAGATTCGATCCGAGCAATCTCGGGCTCCAATGGGGTTCAAAGTTCCGGAGAGAAGACTCTACACGGCACCCCAACATCGCAAGAGAGTCCTCGAGTGGTGCCATTCCTCTAAATTGGCAGGACATCCAGGGATACGGAAAACCAACGACCTTGTCCAGCGTACCTTCTGGTGGCCAGAGAGGGCTAAGGATGTGGAGGAGTTTGTAAAAGCGTGTGGCACATGCGCTCGCAACAAAGTACCCCGGGTCAGACCAGCAGGTCTTCTCCTTTCTTTACCCATTCCAGACCGGCCTTGGAACCATATTTCTATGGATTTCATCGTAGAGCTCCCAACCTCCAAAGGGATGAATACTATTGTTGTGGTAATTGATCGTTTTTCCAAACAGACGCACCTTGTTCCCTTGAGGGGCCTTCCGAATTCCTCCAGGCTTGCGGATGTTTTCGTCCAGGAAATTTTTCGCCTTCATGGAGTGCCCTCAACCATCGTTTCTGATCGAGGGTCCCAATTCGTGTCAAGATTTTGGCGAGCCTTTTCTCGAAAATTGGGTATTTCACTGCAATTCTCCTCTGGATACCACCCACAGACCAATGGGCAGACGGAGAGGGCCAACCAAAACCTGGAACAATACCTTCGATGTTTTATAACCGATACACAGGTTGACTGGGTGGATCTGCTTCCTTGGGCCGAGTTTGCTCTTAACTCCCTTCGCAATGACTCCACTCAAGAATCTCCCTTCTTTATAAATTGTGGCTTTCATCCTTCCCGTTTACCCTTCTCCCCTCTATCCTCAGGAGTACCAGTGGTTGACAAGCGCATCTCCCAGCTGAAAGACTTATGGACGAGGATTCAGGAGAACTTAAAGGTGGCCACAGGGAGACAGAAACTCCAGGCAGACCGCCTTCGACGCCAGGTCCCGGAGTTCACTCCAGGAGACAGGGTTTGGCTTTATTCCAGGAATATACGTCTAAAGTTTCCTACCATGAAGCTAGCACCCAAGTTCCTCGGCCCCTTTCCCGTGGTCAGGAGGATTAATCCTGTGGCTTATCGCCTGCGCCTTCCACCCTCGATGAAGATTCCTTCAGTCTTCCATGTATCTTTGCTTAAACCAGCATTTCAGAGTCCTCGCTTTTCTAAGACCACTTCTCCTCCACTTCCTCTTCTGATCCAAGGCCAACAGGAGTACGAGGTCCAGTCTATCCTGGATTCTAGGATTTCCAGAGGAGGAGTACAATATCTGGTCCACTGGAGGGGGTTCGGACCAGAGGAACGTTCATGGATTCCCGACCGGGATCTCCACGCACCTCGACTCGTCCAGGCTTTCCATCGTAGGAATCCCTCCAAGCCATGTCATGGACGCCCGGAGGTCGCCACTGAAGAAGGGGAGGGTACTGTAACGAACGGGGAGTCATGCCACTCTCGGCGTGCTCCCCACTTACCTGCAGCCCTGCCAGGGCTTCCCGCGTCTCACACGGATCCCTCCTCCAGGACGCCGAGCCCCGTTTCCCCTGTTCGCGCGTGCACGTCAGTCCTCTTCTTCTGCCTTCGGGTCTGGGCGTGTGCCCGCTCACGCATCCACAGGCTCAGCCACACGGAGGCGCACCAGCCTCTTAAAGGCACAGTACCTATTTCCAATGCAGCAATCCAATATACCAGTTCTTCTAGGATCTATAGCCCCTCCTCCAGGAACTCATCTAGACCTATCCCTGTCTCAGCCTGGCCCATTCACACACCCCCACCTTGCTACTCTGCCATTGGACCCTCTTGCCTATATATACCCTGCAGCTTCATTAACTCGTCGGGTGAGCATAGAACCAGTTGTTCTCATCACTCTATGCCTCCCTAGTCCTGTCTTGTCCTGTCTTGTTTTGCAGTCTTCCTCATGTACCGAACCAGCTTCCTCTACGACTATCCGCACCTCTGGCATCCCAAACTTGGCGTACGGCAATACGACTCTCCGCACCTCTGGCACCCCGAACACGGCAAACGGTAAACAATTACGTACTTCTCTCTAACCCAGGACTTGGCGAACAGCACCCTCTACCATCCGTACCTCTCCTGCCCCAACTCGGACTCCTGGACCACTCTATTCTCAAGACGTGCCCTCGTGGCTGTGGGTGGCGTTATATCCTATCCCACCTCAGCACCGCGGTCTCGCCTCGTTTGTGGTGAGCTCGTCCTGACACTAACTTGTATTCCCTCTGAGCATCTTCGGTCTTCGTGCTTTCCAAGGAGATCAGATGGTCATCTTAAGCTCTGTCGGGATAGCAACACCAGACTGCCATTTCGCCGCACTCCCCCTTGTTGAATTTTGTTCCATCCGGCGCATCGATTGTAAAGAACCCCGTGCCGCTCCAGGGCCGAAATTCGACAGCATTCTTCTGACAAGAGGGAGGCGAGGGTACTCAAAGGCAGTTCCCCGACTTCTTGCAGGAAAGTTCGGATGATGGTTTGCATTATATCTGTGTTGGTCCCCAGAATAATCGGATACTTAGAAAAACAAGGTTGTATGGTGCTCTAGAACAAAAAGCAGCAAGTAGCTCTGGTTCCTGTCCCTGCCCTTGTTTGGATTCCCTTGGTTTGAACTTGAACTCTGCTTTGGACTTTGACTACGCTGCCTTCTCCTGCCCTTGTACCTTGGCTTTCGGACATCACTACATTGCTCTCTCCAATCCCTGGCTCTGGCTCTTGGACAATACCTTCCGACCTCTGGCGCCCCGGACTCAGCAAGTATAACGTTAACCCTTACTCACCAGGCCCGGCAACACAACTACCACACTCCGGGCACGCCCTCACTGCTGTGGGTGCGTGTTATACTCTTACCCACCTCAGTACTGGGGACTGGCCAGGTCTGCAGGCATACAGGTGTTACATTATGTAGAGCCCAACAAATGCAGACCCCCTGTGGTGGGCCAAAGCGTTACTATGGAACACTGGCAATTCCTAAGCAATCAATTCACTGATGTCACTGAGAAACTTTCTACCCTATCTCTCCGGGAATCTCCTGTGACACCATCTACCCCGGCCCCAATGCCTCTATGTAATCCGGGACCACTTATTCCACCCCCCAACCGGTATGACGGGGACCCCCTCGCTTGTCGAGGATTCCTGAACCAGTGTGAGGTCCAATTCGAAATGTCCCCGTCCCACTTCCCTACTGGTCGTTCCAAAGGTGGCCTACGTATATGCCCTACTCACTGGCGACGCCCTCGCTTTGGCATCTCCCCTCTGGGAACACAGGTCAGATCTAACCCAAGATTATCTCAAATTCCGGCATGAGTTTCAACAAGTTTTTGATACACCGGCACATAGGGAGACTGCTGCTTTCTCTTTATTTCATCTTTCTCAGGCTCGTAGGTCAGCTGCAAGATTTGCGGTGGAGTTCCGCACCATCGCTGCAGAGACCCAGTGGAACGATGAAGCTCTCGCTGCAGCATACTGGCATGGTTTGTCCGAATCTCTCAAGGATGACCTTGCAGCTCACGCCCGGCCTTCTTCTCTCGAGGAACTCATAGCTCTCGGTATCAGGATGGATCAGCGCATTCAAGAACGACGCCATGAGCGTCACCGTTCTTGTTCTCTCTCGTCCTTGCCTGTTTCTCTTAGGTATCCTCCACTACCCTTTCCTGTATTGGACGCTCCCGAACCGATACAAATTGGTAACCAACAGATTCGGGCCACTGAGAAAGCACGACGTCGGGAGAAAGGTCTCTGCTATTACTGCGGCTCCCCAGAACACCAACTTCGTCAATGCCGGGAAATGGCAATGCCCAGTAAAGGAAGAGGGGTTTCTACTGGGTACTATTTCCCCTTGCCCTCTCTCCCTAAGGAACTACCAAGAAGATATTCCTCCCCATAACCCTTGTGGGTCCTGATCTCCAAATAGAAGTTGAAGCGTTCATCGACTGCGTGTCTTGTGGCAACTTTCTTGATCACGCCTTCGCTTGCAACAACCAAATTCCGCTAATCAAAAAGAAGTCACCCATCGGCCTCAAGGCCATTGACGGTCGACCGCTTCAACCAGCATTCATCATTTGGGAGTCCATTCCACTTAACTTGACCACCGCGGATGGTCATACCGAGGCAATAGTCTTCGATGTTTTCCATTCCTCTACTGTCCAGGTTATACTGGGATTGCAGTGGCTGCAGCTTCACAACCCGCGTATTGATTGGACCAATGTTTTGCTGATCCAATGGGCTGACTCCCCAGTTTCTCCTTCTGTTGCCGTGCTAGCTGACCTAGACACCACCTCATAATCTCACTCTGCTTTGCTGAAGGTATACCATGAATACTTAGATGTCTTCAATAAAACTCAGGCCGAAGTATTACCTCCTCATCGCCCTTACGACTGTCCCATTGATTTAATTCCTGGAACCATTCTCCCCAAATCTAAATCTTATCCCTTATCTGTGCTTGAGACGGAAGCGATGACAACATACATCCAGGAGAATCTTAAGAAAGGGTTCATCCGGAATTCTACCTCCCCCGCTGGGGCAGGCTTCTTCTTCGTGAAGAAGAAGGATGGCTCTTTAAGACAAAATTACGGTAAAAAAACGGTACCCCCTTCCTCTGATTTCAGAACTTTTCGACCATTTACAAGGAGCCTCCATTTTCTCCAAACTTGATTTAAGAGGAGCCTAAAACCTCATTCGTATAAGAGAGGGGGACAAATGGAAAACCACGTTTAACACGCGTTCGGGACACTACGAGTTCTTAGTGATGCCGTTCGGCCTTTGCAATGCCCCTGCTGTTTTTCAAGAGTTCATGAATGATATCTTCTGGGACATGTTGGGTACATTCGTCATCGTATATTTGGACGACATCCTCATTTTCTCTAAAAGCTTGGAGGAGCACATTCGCCATACCAAGTTGGTTCTCTCTCGGCTTCGTGCTAATCGCCTCCACGTGAAAATGGTGAAATGTTTGTTTCATCAATCTTCCACAGCCTTCTGGGCTATATAATTTCTGACAAAGGCTTTACCATGGACCCCGGGAAATTGAAGTCTGTACTCAATTGGCCGTTACCGAACTCTCTCATGTCCGTGCAGCGCTTCCTTGGCTTTGCCAATTACTATCGGAAATTAATCCGTAACTTCTCTACTATTGCGCTACCAATCACTGCTCTCACCAAAAAAGGTGCTGATCCGACTGTTTGGTCCCCTGAAGCCATCGAAGCCTTCGACTGTCTCAAAAGATCCTTTGTGTCTGCCCCTATCCTTCGGCATCCAGATAGTTCCCTTCCTTTCACTCTCGAAGTAGATGCCTCGGATGTGGGAGCCGGTGCAGTGCTTTCTCAGAGATCCTCCCCACAGGAAAAACTCTCTCCGTGTGGATTCTTTTCCAGAAAATTTTCTTCGGTCGAGAGAAATTATGTTGTCGGGAACCGCGAGCTGCTGGCCATCAAATTGGCCCTCCAAGAATGGAGACATCTCCTCGAAGGTACCAAAGAGCCAGTAGCCATCCTCACTGATCACAAAAACTTATTGTACATCGAGGGGGCTCATCGTTTGGGATCCCGTCAAGCTCGTTGGGCTTTGTTCTTTTCTAGGTACAATTACACAATTTCTTATATTCCGGGCACCAAGAATATCAAGGCCGACGCTCTATCTCGTCAGTTCTCCACCGAGAACGAATCTAACGAATCCTCGGAGTCGATTCTTCCTGCTAAGTGTATGATTGCCGCCAACAATTTTGATTTCTTGGACGAAATCAATAAAGCCCAAGCTCATATTCCTAGGAGATTTAAGGTGCCAGAGGGACGGTTGTATGCTGCCCCGCGTTTTCGTCACAAAATTCTTCTATGGGGACATTCATCTAGAGCTGCTGGTCATCCAGGCTACAAGAGAACTGTAGATCTCATCAAACGGACCTTATGGTGGCCTAAAATGAATAAGGACATTTTCGAGTTCACCAGGGCTTGTCAGGTCTGTGCCCAAAGCAAATCCACCCGTCACAAACCTTCTGGCCTCCTCATGCCTCTTCCTATTCCAGAAAAACCTTGGAAACATATCTCCATGGACTATATTGTGGAGCTTCCAAATTCTAAAGGGATGAATACGATCCTTGTGGTAGTAGATAGGTTTTCTAAGCATACACACTCTATACCCCTCAAGGGTCTTCCTAATTCAGCTACTTTAGACGACGTTTCTTCCAAGGAGATTTTCGGATTATACGGTGTACCTATTTCCATTGTTTCTGACAGAGGTACTCAATTCATCTCTAAGTTCTGGCGAGCTTTTTCTCAAAGACTTGTATTTTCCCTTCTATTTTCCTTGGGTTATCACACACAGACCAACGGTCAGACGGAGAGAATGAATCAGACTCTGGAACAGTATCTCAGATGCTTCGTGTCCGATTCTCAAGACAATTGGGTGGACCTATTACCCTGGGCTGAGTTTTCTATTAACTCATTAAAAAACAAATCCACGCAAGAGTCCCCTTTTTTCATTAACTATGGATTCCACCCCAGCAGTCTTCCCCTCTCCTCCCTCCCCTCTGGTGTTCCCGCAGCAGATTCTCACATATCCAGTCTTGAAAATTCCTGGAAAAGGATCATAAAAGCTTTGCAAAATTCCGTTCGAAGACAAAAGGTGCAAGTGGATCGGCGACGTCAAGTGGGCTCAGAGTTCAAACCGGAGACAGTGTTTGGCTATCTTCCAAGAATATCAAGCTCAAGACCCCTTCCCAGAAACTGGCCCCAAGATTCTTAGGTCCTTTCAAGATACTCAAAAGGATCAACCCGGTCACATACCCACTTGCACTTCCTTCTACCATGAAGATCCCTTCGGTATTCCACGCATCTTTACTGAAACCTGTGATCCAGAATGTTAATTTTCCGGACCGTCCTCGGAGGCCTAATCTAATTTTGACAGATTTATTATAAATCATTCTTCCTGGTAAAGCACAGGTTATTAAGACTTTATATTAGTGTTAAGGACCCTTGAGATGTGGTCTGATGTGTAGTGGCTCAGGGGCTTACAACACTTTGGCCAAAATGTTAAACTAAAAGACCATTTTATTTAATAGATATCTATACATATATATTTAGGCACTGTACCGTGTATAAGTTTCACTGGATGTGCACTGAGCTCTGATGTGTTTCATGTTCTGTCTCTGGTTTTAAAGTCATACAAGGACAGCAAGAATTTGAAATTCAATCCTTACTCGATTCTCGTTGGTCCAGGGGCAGACTTCAGTTCCTCGTACACTGGAAGGGATACGGTCCGGAGGAATGCTCCTGGATACCATCTCATCACATTCATGCCCCAGCACTCCTCAGACAGTTCCGTCGGAAGTTCCCTCATAAACCTTGGGAGGATCGTCCGGAGTCCGATCCTCAAGGGGGGGATACTGTAACGGATCGGGGGACACGCTCTTCCCAGCATGTACCCGACACCTTGGTTCCTCCAACTAAACCTTCCCTTTCCTTGCCTTTCCGATCTCTGCCTCATTCCCTTGCGCGCGCTCGGCGCGCTCCGGTTCACGGTAAGCACGCATGTGCGGTCCTCTCACTGTGCGCGCGCGTTCCCGGTCCCTGGTCTCCCGTCAAGGGACTCACGCCCCTCGGCGTACCTCCGTCTCCTTACCTGGTTCCTCCGCTCCTTCCCCCTCTCTTACCCTCCAGCCGAGCACCTCCTCCGCGATGCTTCCCCCACGCTCTGGTGCTCGCGCATCGCGTGCGCGTGACCGTGTTACAGAGGGCGCGCACCCGCTCTACTTACCAATCCTCCCCAGGTACTGGCTCTGCCCCTTGGAGCTTACAGGCCATTACCCTAGATTACCTCCCTGTCTCCTCCCCTGCTCTCACACACCTATCCCTGCAAGCTCCCAGACAAACCCCTGCTCCACCCCTTCCTGCTATTTATCCTCCCTCCTTTATAACCCCAGTCTGTCCTCTCTTTCCTTGCGCTGCATAGCTTTCCTGTATTTTTTCTCACCCCATACCATTCCTTTCTTCCCTTCCTTGTTTTTTCTCCCGTTTTTCTTTTTGATGTTTTGTGGTTTTGTTATTTACTCACATATCGTTTGATTTGTGTTTTGTGCTCATTAAATACTTTATTGACATATTCCCTCATTTTTGACTTTGTGTGCTGGGAACATTAGATTTCTATGTAAATGTCATATTTAGCTACATATTTTACTAAGCCCTTTCTTGTCAAAGGGGCAATATTCTAGTTACAAAACATTACAAAAATAATTTTTGTAATACATGGTACTAGAGATGTAGCTGGCATTATTCCCCTTGTGCTTGTAATAAATGTGATGCCTGATTCATCTATATTATTTATTTATTTATAAAATGTTTTACCAGGAAGTAATACATTGTATAATATATGTCAGAATACACCTTGGGCCTTTGCAGTAAGCGTTCATAAAATCGCCAGATCATTTATATCGCCGTTTTTGTGAGTGTTGCTATCATGGTATTCAGAAAGCGTCAATTACCTGTGATAACAAAATTCTCAAAACGGGTGAGTTGCCGCCGGCAATAGGATCGTCTCTCTGAAAAGGCATAGCCCGACGATTCCTTTCTGCTTGCGAGAGCTGCTCAGAGTGCTGCCTCTCCCAGCAAAATGTTGCCAAAAATTGTTTTGTTTTTAATATTAATTTTAATACTAGTGTTGATGAGAAGGGGGTCTCCAGAGCAGAACCGCATTGGTTTCAAGTCTGGGGACCCCCTGGTTCCCGAGATACAGGCCCCATTATTGGGTGCCGGTATCACCTATGCATGTAAATTTCCCGATCACGTGACGCAAGATATTTCCATGCATAGGAGATACCGGCACCCAATAGTGGGGCCTGTATCTCGGGAAGCAGGGGGTCCCTGGACCAGAAACTAATGCGGTTCTGCTCCGGAGACCCCCTGCTCATCTACACTAGTCACAAAAATTAAATGTAAAAATATTTAGTAAGCACCAATACACAACCGAAACCCTGTACCCCCCCATAAAACCATGATTTATTTTTTATATACCACAGGCCAGTGGTCCCTGGGTGGTCCTTATGGGACTCCACAGGCCCTTTAGTGCACCCCGGGTGTATCTGTGAGCCTCCGGGTGGTCCTTGCTAGTCTCAGTGTCCTCCAGGTGGTCCCCAGAGGCCCCAATGGTGTCTAAGGGTTTTCCCCACGGGTGTCTGGAGGCCCTCGGATCGTTTCTATGGGGGTCATGGGGCCCTCGGTGGTTCCCACGGGTGTCTGGGGGTGCTCGTGGTCCCTTTGGCCCTCGGGGCCTCCACAGCTGTGGGTACCTCCGTTCTTCCCCACAGGTGTCTCCCATGGGTCCTCAGGTGGTACCCATGGGCATCTGGGGGTCCTCGGGTGGTACCCGTGGGCATCCAGTGGTCCTCGGGGGGTCCTAATTGGTACCCCGCAGCCTTCAGCCGGCCCTCATGAGACCCCACAATCCTGTATGTAAATAAATAAAAGATGTCCTACATTTAAATCAATACATCCCCCTCCGCCACCAAAAAAACACATACTGTACAGTAATGGGCAAAATAACTATTATCCAGATATGGATAATAGATTATTTCCCCATTATTAATTACAACATTAGCCATGCAGCATAAATAAAGTAAATAAAAACGTTCTACTTACCCCTGGCAATATGAAGGGCATCCTCGTCAGCTTACTGCATGTCCATGTCCTACGTTTAAAAAAAAAAAATACATAGCAGAATACAATCTAATGGCACCTAACCCCTTAATCAACTTAGTGATTAATAACCGCTAATGTAATTAAGCTCACTCTCTGCCCCGCTACCCACCCGGGAGGCCTAACACCCACCCTGGACCCACTATAGCCACCCTGTACCCATTGAGTGTCATAGTAGTATATCATACATCATACATCATATAGGCCTGATAAGCCACTATAGCACTCAATTGGCACCTAATCACAACACATTAATACCCAAAAGACACACTAATAAAACATTCCAAAACACCTAAACACCCCAATTCAAAACATTAAAACACTAGCCAACAAACTCAATTAATACAAGCTCTAACCAACACAACAAATAATTTATTCCACCATTAACTAACAAAGCAAATAATTCCACCATTATCCAACAAAGCAATTAATTAATAGAACAACTCTGCAACACAACCATAAAAAGCATTACCCAACACAAGACATCATTAATTAAAAAAGAAAATCAATCGCAAAAAAATAAAAAAATAAGGCAGCAAAATGACAAACAATTACATCCACATAATAAATACACATAAAAAAAATTACACTCAATACAAAGCAAGCAATTGAAAACAAATTAGTGGCCTAATAATGTATTTATCTGTACCCTAAAAGGGAACAGATTAATACATTATCAGTCAATGTGCAATGACAAAATTAAACAAAATCATATCCAATCGAAAACCTGTAAAAAAACACATTAACATACATTCAATATTTTACTTACCATTAGAAGCGTTGGCCCTCCGACTGCCGGGGAATCAGGAAGCTCACGTACCGTGAAGGCCTGAACTGCCTCCGATGCCATCCGCCATGAAGATCCAGATCAGTTACCCCAATTCCTCTTTCTTTACTTTTCAATCCACTTCTTCTATATTTTTCAGTATTTATTTTTGATTTTCTTTATCTTCTGTCTTCATCTGTCAATCCAAAAACCCAATGGTAGATCCACAACACGATGTTGTCTCGTCGGCTTCTTGGGCTCAAATTAGGCATCACAACCTTAAATATGGCTTATGATGTCACATTTGGGTGGGAAATGGTTCAACAGCTTTCTGATTGACTGTTAAAACCATGTGCCCTTTTTTTTTTAATGACGTCATTTAAAGGGAATGAAGCCAGCCAATCAGATTGGCTTCTTTCCCTTTAAGATGACGTCACTAATTCCAACATGGCCAGCATTACATGGTATTTCAGACGATCAGATCGTGGGAACTAATTCCCCAATTTGATTGGTTGTTGTACAGAATGTGACGGATTTTAGGTGAATTATGTGACGTCATCCAAAGGTAGTCACATGGTGTACTACAACCAATCAGATTGGGGAATTAGTTCCCACGATCTGATTGGCTGAAATACCATGTGACGACGGACATCTAGAATTTAGTGACATGTTAAAGTGAAAGGAAGCACAGCCATTCTGATTGGCTGGCTTCATTTCCTTTACATGACGTCAGTTCCAAATAAAAAAAAGACACATGACTCTCACAGCCAATCAGAGCTGTGAGAACCATTTCCAATCAAATGTGACATCACAGGTTGTGACGCCTCATTTGAGCCCAAGAAGCCGACGAGACAACATCGTGTTGTGGATCTACCATTGGGTTTTTGGATTGACAGATCAAGAAAGGAGATATAGAAAATGAAAAAAATAATTACAGAAGAAGATAGAAGAAGCGGATTAAAGAGAAAAGAAAGAAGAATTGGGGAACCTGATCCAGATCTTCATGGCGGATTGCATCAGATGCAGTTTCAGGCCTTTGTGGTACGTGAGCTTCCTGATTCCCCGGGAGTCGGAGGGCCAACGCTTCTAAAGGTAAGTAAAATATTAAATGCATGTAAATGTATTTTTTCACAGCTTTTTCGATTGGATATGATTTATTTTTTATTTTTTTCATTGCACATTGGCTGATAATGTATTAATCTGTACCTCTTTATGGTACAGATCAATACATTAGTAGGCCAATAATTTGTTTTGAATTTCTTGCTTTGTATTGAGTGTGATTTTTTCTATGTGTGTTTTTTATGTGGATGTAATTGTTTGTCATTTTTCTGCCTTATTTTTAATTTTTTTTGCGATTGATTTTCTTTTTTAAGTAATGGTGTCTTGTGTTGGGTAATGCTTTTAATGGTTGTGGTGCCAAGTTGTTTTATTAATTAATTGCTTTGTTGGTTAGTGGTTGGATTAATTCCTTGTTTTTTAGCCGAGTTGTTTTATTAATTAATTGCTTTGTTGATTAATGGTGGAATAAATTATTTGTTGTGTTGGTTAGTGCTTGTATTAATTGCATTTGTTGGCTAGTGTTTCAATGTTTTGGATTGGGGTGTTTAGGTGTTTTGGAATGCTTTATTAGTGTGTCTTTGGGGCATTAATGTATTTTGATTAGGGTGCCCATTGAGTGTTATAGTGGCTTATCAGGCATATATTAAATGGGTATGATATACCACTATGATACCCAATGGGTTCATGGTGGGTATTGTGGGTCTGGGGTGGGTGGTTAGGCCTCCCGGGTGGGTAGCAGGGCAGGATGGGTTAACCCCATAATTATTATAGCAATTATTAACCGCTAAGGTGATTAAGGGGTTAGAGGCCATTACAATGTATTTATTACTGAATGTATGCTTTCTGGCAATGGAGGACATGGACCTGCAGTAAGCTGACGAGGATACCCTTCATATTGCCAGGGGTAAGTAGACCGGTTTTATTGACTTTATTTATGCTGCATGGCTAATGTTGTGTTTAATAATGGGCAAATAATCTATTATCCATATCTGGATAATAGTTATTTTGCCCATTACTGTACTGTATGTATTTGGGTGAGGGGTGTATTTATTGAAATGTAGGCCATGTTTTATTCGTGTTCGACAATCCTATACATTTACACACCCGGGGCGGGTGGATTTAACCCCCTGGCGAGTAAATATTGGCCCAAGCAGCACACATGTTTTTTTTTTAAATTTCCCTGCTCGCGCTTAAAAAAAAAAACTCCTCCTACCTGACAGCCGATTGGCGCGCGCTCCCAGGTTTTGTGGGTGCGCGGCCAGGCTCTATATGAGCCTGCCCCCAAAGAGCAGCCATTCTTTCTGCCCGGACATCTGTTGGAGGGTAAGTACTCGCCATGCTGCAGCCCCTCTGCTTCTTCCCTGCGATCCCCCTGGTCCCCACATGGCTCCCTACTCCCCACCGCGGCAGCTCTCCTTTGCCCTGCGCCTGTCCCCTTCCCCTCCTCCTGTCCCCTGCTCCTGTCCCCTTCCCCTCCTCCTGTCCCCTGCTCCTGTCCCCTTCCCCTCCTCCTGTCCTATGATCCTGTCCCCTTCCCCTCCTCATGTCCCCATCCCCTGCTCATGTCCTCTGCTTCTGTCCCCTTCCCCTACTCCTGTCCAATTCCCCTCCTCCTGCCCCCTTCCCCTGCTCCTGTCCCCTTCCCCTCGATCCACCGATCACTGCACGGGGCGGGATGTCCCCACTGCTGTAGCCCGGTTGGCGTGCAAGGGGGGGCCTTGGCCCTCACCCCTCACCACGTGCCTCCCATGCGCCAGCTAGATTCATGACAGCGCAGCCGCCGCATGAGGTGGGGGGGATGTCTGCCTGCCCCCCCGCCCCACGAGCTTCATGCCGCCGTGGGCTGGGGGGAAGAAGAAGCCTGCAAAGCTGCTTGGCCGCGCACTGTGACAACATGCCGGCGAGGGGAGCAGGGTAGTGGCGGCCCCGGCGGGGCTGACTGTCCCCTGGGGCGCCTGCTGGGGGATACCTCGCCATGTGCCTCCCACCCATGATGCTGATTGGGGGGGTGTCGGCCTGCCCCCCCCCACGAGCGGGAGATGGGCGCGGGTGGGTGGGGGAGGAGCATGGTGCTGGTCGCGGCCTTTCCTCCCCTGTGTGTGTGTGTGTAGGATAATGTGTGTGTGAATGAATGTGTATGTGTGTGACACCAGAGGTACCCCCCCAATCAGTAACCTCCCCCCCAATCAGTAACCTCCCCCCCAATCAGTAACCCACCCAATCAGTAACCCACCCAATCAGTAACCCACCCAATCAGTAACCACCCCCCCAGTCAGTAACCACCCCCCCAGTCAGTCACCCCCCCCCCAGTCAGTCAACCCCCCTAGTCAGTAACCCCCCCAGTCAGTCACCCCCCCCAGTCAGTCACCCCCCCAGTCAGTCACCCCCCATCAGTCATCCCCCCCAGTCAGTCACCCCCCCACTCTGTGTATTACCCACCGTTTCTCCCCTCTGTGTCAACCCCCCACACTCTCTCTCTCTCCCCCACACACTCTCTCTCTCTCCCCCACACAATCTCTCTCTCGCTCCCCCACACTCTATCTCTCTCCCCCCCACACTCTCTCTCTCTCCCCCCCCCACACTCTCTCTCTCTCTTCCCCCCACACTCTCTCTCTCTCTCTCTCTCCCCCCACACTCTCTCTCTCTATCTCTGTCTCTCTCTCCCCCACACTCTCTCTCTCTCTCCCACCCAAACTCTCTCTCTCCCCCCACACTTTCTCTCTCTCCCCCCCACACTCTCTCTCTATCTCTCTCCCCCCCACACTCTCTCTCTCTCCCCCCACACTCTCTCTCTCCCCACCACACTCTCTCTCTACCCCACACTCTCTCTCTGCCCCACATTCTCTCTCTCTCTGCCCCACACTCTCTCTCTCTCTCCCCCACACTCTCTCTCTCTCCCCCACACTCTCTCTCTCTCCCCACACTCTCTCTCCCCCACACTCTCTCTCTCCCCACACTCTCTCTCTCTCCCCCACACTCTCTCTCTCTCCCCCTCACTCTCTCTCTCTCCCCCACAATCTCTCTCTCCCCCCACACTCTCTCTCCCCCACACTCTCTCTCTCTCTCCCCCACACTCTCTCTCTCCCCCACACTCTCTCTCTCTCCCCACACACATTCTCTCTCTCCCCCCCACACTTTTTCTCTCTCTCTCTCCCCCCACACTCTCTCTCTCCCCCCACACTCTCTCTCTCCCCCCACACTCTATCTATCTCTCTCCCCCCACACTCTCTCTCTCTGTGTCCCCCCCACACTCTCTCTCTCTCTCTCTCTCCCCCCACACACTCCTCTCTCCCCCACACTCTCTCTCTCTCCCCCCACACTCTCTCTCCCCCCACACTCTCTCTCCCCCCACACTCTCTCTCTCTCCCCACACACTCTCTCTCCCCCCCCCCACAGTCTCTCTCTCTCCCCCCCACACTCACTCTCTCCCCCAACACACTCTCTCTCTACCCCCACACTCTATCTCTCCCCCCTCACTCTCTCTCTCCCTCCCCCCACACTCTCTCTCTCACCCCACTCTCTCTCACTACCCCCCCACACTCTCTCTCTACCCCCCACACTCTCTCCCTCTCTCCCCCACACTCTCCCTCTCTCCCCCACACTCTCTCTTTCTCTCCCCCACACTCTCTCTCTCCCCCACACTCTCTCTCCCCCACACTCTCTCTCCCCACTCT
>NC_134483.1:422886907-422974275 GCF_040206685.1 Ascaphus truei | reverse complement strand
CCCCCCTCACACACACACCCCCACCCACACACACACACCCCCCCCTCACACACACCCCCCCCCCCCTCACACACACCCCCCCCACTCACACACACACCCCCCCACCCACACACACACTCCCCCCCACACACTCACAGTCCCCCCACACACACCCCACACACTCCCCCCCCCACACACACACACACCCCCCCCCTCACACACACTACCCCCCCCACTCTCACACCCCCCCCCACACTCACACACTCCCCCCCCACACACTCACACACCCCCCCACTCACACACACACACACACTCCCCCTCCCCCACTCCACACACCCCCCACTCACTCTCTCCCCCACACTCTCTCACTCCCCCCCACCTCACTCTCCCCCACACTCTCACTCTCCCCCCCGACTCCTCTCTCACCCCCCCCACCACTCTCTCTCCCCCCCACACTCTCTCTCACCCATCTCACTCTCGCCACCCCACACTCTACTCACCCCCCCACACTCTCTCTCTCCCCCCCCCACACTCTCTCTCTCCCCCACTCTCTCTCACTACCCACTGATCCCCCCCACACTCTCTCTCTCCTCCACACTCTCTCCCTCTCACACCCCACACTCTCTCACTCCCCCCACACTCTCTCTCTCTCTCTCCCCCCACACTCTCTCTCCCCCCACTCACTCTCTCCCCCCACACTCTCTCTCCCCCACTCTCTCTCTCCCCCCACTCTCTCTCCCCAAACTCTCTCTCTACCCCCCACACTCTCTCTCTCTCCACACCCTCTCTCTCTCTCCCCCACTCTCTCACTCCCCCCCACACACTCTCTCTCCCCCACTCTCTCTCTCTCCCCACACACTCTCTCTCTCCCCAAACTCTCTCTCTACCCCCCCCCACACTCTCTCTCTCCCCCAAACACTCTCTATCTCCCCCCACACCTCTCTCTCTCCCCCCCCCACACTCTCTCTCTCCCCACACTCTCTCTCTATATCCCCCCCACTCTCTCTCTCACTCTCCCCCCACACTCTCTTTCTCTCTGCCCACACTCTCTCTCTCTCTCTCTGCCCCACACACTCTCTCTCTCTCCCCCCCACACTCTCTCTCTCCCCCACACTCTCTCTCTCCCCACACTCTCTCTCTCTCTCCCCCACAATCTCTCTCTCTCTCTCCCCCACACTCTCTCTCTCTCTCCCCCACACTCTCTCTCTCTCTCTCCCCCACACTCTCTCTCTCTTTCTCCCCACATTCTCTCTCTCTCTCCCCACACTCTCTCTCTCCCCCCCACACTCTCTGTCTCCCCACACTCTCTCTCTCTCTCACACCACACTCTCTCTCTCCCCCACACTCTTTCTCTCTCCCCCCACACTTTCTCTCTCTCTCCCCCCACACTCTCTCTCTCCCCCCACACACTATCTCTCTCTCTCTCTCTCTCTCTCTCTCTCTCTCTCTCTCCCCACACACTCTATGTCTCTCACCCCACACTCTCTCTCTCCCCCACACACACTCTCTCTCTCCCCCCACACTCTCTCTCTCCCCCACACTCTCTCTCTCTCCCCCACACTTTCTCTCTTTCCCCCCACACTCTATCTCTCTCACCCCACACTCTCTCTCCACCCACTACACACTCTCTCTCTCCCCCCACACTCTCTCTCTCCTCTCCCCACACACTCTCATCCCCCACACACTCTCTCTCTCTCCCCACACACTCTCTCTCTCCCCCCCACACTCTCTCTCTCTCCCCCCTACACTCTCTCTCTCTCTCTCCTCCCCCCCCCACACTCTCTCTCTCTATCTCTGTCTCTCTCTCCCCCACTCTCTCTCTCTCTCCCCCTCACACTCTCTCTCTCCCCCCTCACTTTCTCTCTCTCCCACCCACACTCTCTCTCTATCTCTCTCCCCCCCACGACACTCTCTCTCCCCCCCACACTCTCTCTCTCCCCCCACGACTGCCTCTCTCTCCCCCACACTCTTTCTCTGACCCACACTCTCTCTCTCTCTCTCTGCCCACACACACTCTCTCTCTCTCCCCCCCACACTCTCTCTCTCTCCCCACACTCTCTCTCTCTCCCCACACTCTCTCTCTCTCCCCACACTCTCTCTCTCCCCCAAACTCTCTCTCTCTCCCCCACACTCTCTCTCTCTCCCCCACACTCTCTCTCTCCCCACAATCTCTCTCTCCCCCCACACTCTCTCGTCCCCACCTCTCTCTCCCCCACACTCTCTCTCTCTCTCCCCCACACTCTCTCTCTCTCCCCACACACTTTCTCTCTCTCCCCCCCCACACTTTTTCTCTCTCTCTCTCTCCCTCCACACTCTCTCTCTCCCCCCACACTCTCTCTCTCTCCCCCCACACTCTATCTCTCTCTCTCCCCCACACTCTCTCTCTCTGTCCCCCCCACACACTCTCTCTCTCTCCCCCCACACACTCTCTCTCTCTCCCCCCACACTCTCTCTCCCCCCACACTCTCTCTCTCTCCCCCACACACTCTCTCTCTCCCCCACACACTCTCTCTCTCCCCCCCCATACTCTCTCTTTCCCCCCACACTCTCTCTCTCTTCCCCCCACACTGTCTCTCTACCCCCACACTCTATCTCTCCCCCCACACTCTCTCTCTCCCTCCCCCCACACTCTCTCTCTCACCCCACTCTCTCTCACTACCCCCCCACACTCTCTCTCTACCCCCCACACTCTCTCCCTCTCTCCCCCACACACTCTCTCTCTCCCCCACACTCTCTCTCTCTCCCCCACACTCTCTCTCTCCCCCACACTCTCTCTCTCTCTGCCCCACACACTCTCTCTCTCTCTCTCTGCCCCACACACTCTCTCTCTCTCCCCCCACACTCTCTCTCTCTCCCCCAAACTCTCTCTCTCTCCCCCACACTCTCTCTCTCTCCCCACACTCTCTCTCTCTCCCCCACACTCTCTCTCTCTCTTCCCCACACTCTCTCTCTCTCTCTCTCTATCCCCACACTCTCTCTCTCTCTCCCCACACACTCTCTCTCCCCCACACTCTCTCTCTCCCCCCCACACTCTCTCTCCCCCACACTCTCTCTCTCCCCCACACTCTCTCTCTCTCTCCCCCACACTCTCTCTCTACCCCCCACATTCTCTCTCTCTCCCACACCCTCTCTCTCTCTCCCCCACTCTCTCTCTCTCCCCCCCACACACTCTCTCTCCCCCACTCTCTCTCTCTCCCCCACACTCTCTCTCTCTCCCCACACTCTCTCTCTACTCCCCACACTCTCTCTCTCTCCCACACACTCTCTCTCTCCCCCCCACTCTCTCTCTCTCCCCCCCCACACTCTCTCTCTCCCCCCACACTCTCTCTCTCCCCCCCACACTCTCTCTCATCCCCCACACTCTCTCTCTCTCCCCCCCACACTCTCTCTCTCTCTCCCCCCACACTCTCTCTCTCTCTCCCCCCCACACTCTCTCTCTCTCTGCCCCACACACTCTCTCTTTCTCTCTCTGCCCCACACACTCTCTCTCTCTCCCCCCCACACTCTCTCTCTCCCCCACACTCTCTCTCTCCCCACACTCTCTCTCTCTCTCCCCCACACGCTCTCTCTCTCTCCCCCACACTCTCTCTCTCCCCACACTCTCTTTCCCCCACACTCTCTCTCTCTTTCTCCCCCACACTCTCTCTCTCCCCCACACTCTCTCTCTCCCCCACACTCTCTCTCTCTCTCCCCCACACTCTTTCTCTCTCCCCCCACACTTTCTCTCTCTCCCCCCACTCTCTCTCTCTCTCCCACCACACACTCTCTCTCCCCCACTCTCTCTCTCTCCCCCACACTCTCTCTCTCTCCCCACACTCTCTCTCTCTACCCCCCACACTCTCTCTCTCTCCCACACACTCTCTCTCCCCCCCACTCTCTCTCTCCCCCCCCCACACTCTCTCTCTCCCCCCACACTCTCTCTCTCCCCCCCACACTCTCTCTCTCCCCCACACTCTCTCTCTCTCTCTCCCCCACACTCTCTCTACCCCCCACATTCTCTCTCTCTCCCACACCCTCTCTCTCTCTCCCCCACTCTCTCTCTCTCCCCCCCACACACTCTCTCTCCCCCACTCTCTCTCTCTCCCCCACACTCTCTCTCTCTCCCCACACTCTCTCTCTACCCCCCACACTCTCTCTCTCCCACACACTCTCTCTCCCCCCCCCACTCTCTCTCTCCCCCCCCACACACTCTCTCTCCCCCCACACTCTCTCTCTCTCCCCCCACACACTCTCTCTCCCCCACTCTCTCTCTCTCCCCCACACTCTCTCTCTCTCTCCCCCCCACACTCTCTCTCTCTCTCTCCCCCACACTCTCTCTCTCTCTCCCCCACACTCTCTTTCTCTGCCCCACACACTCTCTCTCTCTCCCCCCCACACTCTCTCTCTCTCCCCCCCCCACACTCTCTCTCTCTCCCACTCTCTCTCTCTCTCTCTCTCTCTCTCTCTCTCCGCCACACTCTCTTTCTCTCTCCCCCACACTCTCTCTCCCCCACACACTCTCTCTCTCTCTCTCTGTCACCCACACTCTCTCACACTCTGGATCTGGATCTCTTATTTACCCTATATATCTTAACTGCCCTATACTACACCGAAATAACCTTTACTGCTTTCTTCCAGATCTGACTCAAGCTTCACACGGAAGACATTGGAATCCCCACTAACCCAGAAGACAGGTAGGGAACACATCCCCTCCAATGTATAACATTGCGGGAATGAGGGTACCTGGACATTGAGGGATTGCGGATCAGGTAAGATCCCAGGCGGGATTGCTGCTTTAGATATTGTGAAGCGGGGATGTCCAGACACTGGTTAAGGGGTTCAGGAAACTAGTCATTCACACCTGGCTTTTATTTCTAGATCGACATTTACACACACACACACACACGTAACAAGGACTAATTGTAGTATAATGTAGATTTTTTGGTTGGGCGAGTAGATTTTTGGGTGATTTGTCGAACACTGAGTATTGGTATCGCAGGCACGGGGACCACCCAAGGACCCCCGGACATCTATGGGTACCACTTGAGGACCCACTGGATACCTGCGGGGAAGTAATGGGGGCCCCATAGCTGTGGGGGCCGTGGGGACCCCCCGGGATCTCTCTTTCTCTCTCTCTCTCTCTCCCCCCACACTCTATCTCTCTCTCCCCACACTCTCTCTCTCTCTCCCCCCACACTCTCTCTCTCTGTCCCCCCACACTCTCTCTCTCTCTCCCCCCACACACTCTCTCTCTCCCCCCACACTCTCTCTCTCTCTCCCCCCACACACTCTCTTCCCCACACACTCTCTCTCTCCCCCACACACTCTCTCTCTCCCCCCCCACACTCTCTCTCTCTCCCCCCCCCACACTCTCTCTCTTTCCCCCCACACTCTCTCTCTCCCCTCCACACTCTCTCTCTACCCCCCACACTCTCTCTACCCCCACACTCTTTCCCTCCCTCCCCCCACACTCTCTCTCTCTCTCCCCCCACACACTCTCTCCCCCACACACTCTCTCTCTCTCTCCCCCACACACTCTCTCTCCCCCCCCCCACTCTCTCTCTCTCCCACCCACACTCTCTCTCTTTCACCCCCACACTCTCTCTCTCCCCTCCACACTCTCTCTCCCCCCCAAACTCTCTCTCTACCCCCCACACTCTCTCTCCACCACACTCTCTCTCTCTCCCCCTCACTCTCTCTCTCTCCCCCACACTCTCTCTCCCCCACACTCTCTCTCTCTCCCCCACGCTCTCTCTCTCTCCCCCACACTCTCTCTCTCTCTCCCCCCACACTCTCTCTCTCTCTACCCCCCACACTCTCTCTCTCCCCCACACACTCTCTCTCTCTCCCCCCACACACTCTCTCTCTCCCCCCCCCCACACTCTCTCTCTCCCCCCCACTCTCTCTCTCTCCCCCCCACACTCTCTATCTCCCCCCCACAGATTGTCTCTCTCCCCCCCCCCCACACTCTCTCTCTCTCTCCCACTTTCTCTCTCTCTCTCTCGCTCTCTCTCTCTGCCACACTCTCTATCTCTCTCCCCCACACTCTCTCTCCCCCACACTCTCTCTCCCCCACACACTCTCTCTCTCTCTCTCTGTCACCCACACTCTCTCACACTCTGGATCTGGATCTCTTATTTACCCTATATATCTTAACTGCCCTATACTACACCGAAATAACCTTTACTGCTTTCTTCCAGATCTGACTCAAGCTTCACACGGAAGACATCGGAACCCCCCCTAACCCAGAAGACAGGTAGGGAACACATCCCCTCCAATGTATAACATTGCGGGAATGAGGGTACCTGGACATTGAGGGATTGCGGATCAGGTAAGATCCCAGGCGGGATTGCTGCTTTAGATATTGTGAAGCGGGGACGTCCAGACACTGGTTAAGGGGTTCAGGAAACTAGTAATTCACACCTGGCTTTTATTTCTAGATCGACATTTACACACACACACACACGTAACAAGGACTAATTGTAGTATAATGTAGATTTTTTGGTTGGGCGAGTAGATTTTTGGGTGATTTGTCGAACACTGAGTATTGGTATCGCAGGCACGGGGACCACCCGAGGACCCCCGGACATCTATGGGTACCACTTGAGGACCCACTGGATACCTGCAGGGAAGTAATGGGGGCCCCATAGCTGTGGGGGCCGCGGGGACCCCCAGGGATCAGCCGAGGGCCCCCCAGACACCTGTGGAACCACCCGAGGGCCTTTAGACCCCGTGAGAACCACCGAGGCCCCTCAGACACCCATGGGGATGATCCGGGACACCCAGACATCAATGGGGAACACCTGTGAACCCCATTGGGGCCTGTGGGGACCACCTGGAGGCCACAGAGTATAGCGGGGACTACAAGGAGGCCCCCAGGCACCCATGGGTACCCCCAGCGTGCACTGTGGGGCCTGCAGACACCCATTGGGACCATCCGGGGACCCCCCCGGTCCGTGGTATTAATTATGTGAGTAAAAAAATAAATCATGGTTTTATGGGGGGGGGCACTGTGTGTGGATTGTGTATTAGATATTATAATGTTTATGGGGGCCTAGGTGGTGGGTAGTAGGGCTGTTGTGTGTATTTGTGTTTATTGTGGGTAGAGGGAGTGGGTGAAGGGGGTATAAGCCCAAACATGGGTGTTTAGGCCTTTTTGGTGGGTAGCGGGAGGGGTTAACCCCTTCATTACCTTAGCAGTATTAATTGCTAAGGTAATGTAGGGGATAACTCCATTCACATTCCGCTCGCAACCCTACATGCAGTTGAATCTATTCATACATGCATAAACACATGGAACATAGGTTAAGCGGGGGAAAGTAAGCGATGCTATATAATAAACAGCTACTCACACGGCCATGTGTGAGTAAGAATCACAACACAGAAATCTTTAGACAACTAGGCACCTAGTGTCTCTCCTCCGTGGCATGTATATGGGATACCTTCTGTATCTTGGAGGTGAGCCTGCACCTCTCTCGTGACCCAGTTGGGATGACAATCATAGGCAATTTTAAAAAAGGTTCTTTATTATAACAATAAACATAAATATTGTAAATCCCATGTAAAAAAGGCAGCTCCAGCTCTTTTGCAGCCCTTTCTAGTCGTCGGCTGCAGGGTGCTCCCACTTCCGCGTCCGTCAGTGGGCCTGCCTGTCTCAGACCTTTTAGGGCTACTGTGGCTGTTTGGTATCCTGGTAGTGCACGTCAGACAGGAACAACGCGTTTCGAACGTAAGTTCTTTGTCAGGTGCCTAGTTGTCTAAAGATTACTGTGTTGTGATTCTTACTCACACATGGCCGTGTGAGTAGCTGTTTATTATATAGTATCCCTTACCTTCCCCGCTTAACCTATGTTCCATGTGTTTATGCATGTATGAATAGATTCAACTGCACGTATGGTATTAATTATCATTATTTTTATTTTATGCATCATTGCATATATATGATATCTCCTTGCGCTGACCACAAACACCAAATCCACTGCCCAATAAGGATCCAGGGAAGATCCTCAATCTGGTCGAGCAGCATACCAACAGAGGAGCCAGTATATCATTTATTATTTCTGTTTTTTATCTCTTGTCTTATTGCATCTAGTCATTCGTCTATCCCACGATTAGTGTGGACAACATGTATATTCTGGGAGCGACACAGTTACTTTTGTACATTGTCCATTCGCAACCCACCCGCAAGGCCTAAACACCCACCAAGGGCCAAATACCACCTTCACCCACCCCCGCTACCCACAATAAGCATGGCACTGGTGGTTAACACCTTCATTGCCTTAGCGGTTAGGCGCTAAGGTAATGAAGTTGCCTGTAAATGCATTTTTCATGCATCTTATTCATGCCGGGGTCTCCGGTGCTAATATTAATGGGTATCAGTTCCGAAGACCAAGGCATCAATCCAATGCAGGAAACGTGCATTTTATTTTCTAAGTCCCATCTCGCCGCTTCTCCCCAACATCCCGCCAACTTTTTCTAGCTTTTGTATTTGGGGAGAAAATCACCATTCTAGAGTCGCGATAGGCGTCGATAACTACTTGCGGCTACTAGAATTGCACAAGTTTATGAACATTCCGAAAATCGGTGATAACTGGCTTATCGCCGCTAACTCAACGATTTGTTTTTGAACACAATTTTTGGGGGCGATTCAGACCTTTATCACCCACTTATGGAGGCTTACTGAATAGCAGTAGACATTTTGGGCGATAAGTGCTGGGTAAATTGCTTATGAACACTAACTGCATAAGCCCCCTTATGTCCTATTCACTTGACAGGGCAGTTAGGTGTCTTCCTGTGTTTCAAGTTGTACAAATTGAACCATATATTGTATTAATAAAGATTTTAGAGTTAATTACAAACTAATTTAAAATGTAATTTATACATTTTAGCAGATTCTGTTATAGCCTGAAAGATAGGTGAAATTATTGTACTGCACCGACACACTTTATTCGAGCAAATACCCAGTATGTACCTGGCAGATACCTGGAATGCGCCGCTCCTCACCTCTGACAAGCCCCGTTGCGTTTGCCTTCCCAGCCTGGGTTCATGCCTGGCTGACGGGCGGCTGATCTGTTAAATGATAATGATTAGGATTTAATAGGCTGCAATGCTTCGCGTGTCTACCAGATGGCATAAATTCATGAATTGTAATGCATTATATATATATATATACTGTGCAGTTTTGCAGCCAGCGGGAATAAAATGCTTCAATCCCTGCTTGGAAAATACCTCAATGCACTCGGGCAGAAAACAGTCACAAACCTCAATACACCCGGGTATACCCGAATTCGTGGGACTAGCCGAGCTCGAATAAAGTGTGTCGCCAGTGTAGGTGCTTCCGTTCACTGGTTCAATTTTCATTTATATTCTACGTTAGTATTAATTATAATAAACATCTTTATTGTCTTCTATGATATCATGAAAGGGAAATAGAGCATTTTTTTTGACTGAAGGTTTCACTCTCCACTGCAGACATATGAAGCACTAAAGCCAGGAGGAGTAAAAAAATAAAATAACAAAATTTACAACACTCATGAGAGGTATCACTAAAGAGTTTTCCATCTTTTGCCTTCAATAGAACTATGATCCAAGTGGACAAAAAGAAACATAAAAATACAGAATACAATGTACCTTCTTTACATGAATCTATTAACCCTACGTGTTCCATGTGACGGGAGGGGGTAACCTGGCTAATAAAGGTTAAGCCCTCTCCTGAAACTCCTGAAACTCCTGAAACTGTGGGGTCCCTCATAACTACATAAGCACAATATGCCAGGGACCATGGATAATACATGTTGAAAATAAAGTAACCCTTACTTTTTCTGTTTTCATGTACCCTTGGCCCTAGAACTGTGAGATTTCTTGTGTGTCCGTTTTAGGAGGAATATTTGGGTAGAAATAAAATTATTTTGTTGTAAGAGTTCAGGGGCTTAAGTTACTCCTTTCATACTTCCTGGCGAGCAGGCATGATTTGCCGGTATGCGGGGTGAATTACACTGGGGCAACCCAGTGTCCCCCAGACTCCTAGACTTCGAGCCCAAATATCCCAAATCCATTTACCGTATAAGTATAAAGTTCCCCAATGTGTATACTTTATTAAAGTGTACTTTATAAGGTTTTAGACATTTCCTATAAGACTCTTACAGTCAGCCGGGGCATCAGCATAGACACCGGCATGTCTGTATAGAGTCTGTAGCAAAAAGAGGAGAGGATGTCCAGCGGTGAGAAGACCATTTGGTGGGTGAGGAAAGGCAAATTGCTGGGTCCGGAAAACAAAGGGTACCCTTTGGGGACACCTTATGTATCTGCCAGTATTGGAGGAGCCTGCCCAGCGGGTGGCAATGAATTAGCTGAGGGAGATAGAGCTCGAAGGTGCTTGTTCCATTGGCTAAATCATAGTTCCTGCTCACCTGGATTTTCGTGCGGGCCTGGCACGCCTCCTCCTCTAACGTCAGCCAAAGGACGAGCCCCTATTCCAATTGGCTGGCGGGGAGGAATTTGCATGCTCTGATTGGTCGCTCCTCCTACCTCCATGCTAAGGATAGCTTAGCAGAGTATATGTAAGGGAATGGCTGAGTCGGAGAACCAGACCATCCTGTGACTTAAGTCGATGAAGCTAGGACAGGCTTTTCAAAGTTGCTCTGTTCCAAATAGTAGAGCAACCGGCTTTGTTTTGAAACTAGAAAAGCCTGCCTCTCGGAGACTAAGGGCCTCATGCAGTAAGCCCCGATAAGGCTTTTTCGGCATTTTATAGCCGTTTTTTGCCCTCCTGATTCAGTAAGCCCCGATAAGTGGGAATTATCGGCAACTTTTGTTGCGAAAAAAATTTTTTCGCCACCCGGCTGCCGATAAGCCACTTATCGGGACTTTTTTTTCCCGCCTGAATTCAGTAAGCCCCGATCAGCTTTTTGGTGCTGATCGGCAGGCCAGATTGGAGATTTTATGGCCAATCCAGCCCGCCAACTAAAGTTGGCAACTTGCTGAAGGAGAAGCATCGGCAAGGGCGACACTTAGGAAAAATCAGCCCTTTTTCCTGCCTGTGATTGATGCCGGGGGTCTCCGGAGCTGATACCCGCACCGGAGCCCCCCGGCATGCATCCGAGGCAGGAAAAAGGCATTTAAAAGCCACTTCATTACCTTAGCGGCTAACCGCTAAGGCAATGAAGGGGTTAACCCACCGTGCCAGCGTTATTGTGGGTAGCGGGGATGGGTGAGGGGGGTATTTGGCCCTGGGTGTGAGTTTAGGACTTGCGGGGGGGTTGCGAGGGCACTTAACCCCTTCACGACCGTAGCAGTTAATACCGCTACGGTCCTGAAGGGGTTAAGGCCTCCCGCTACCCACCCGCAAGCCCTAAACTACCACCGTTGGGGCTAATACCCCTTTCACCCTCCCCCACTAGCCACAATATTAAAAAAATACACACCCCAGCCCCACAATAACTACATAAATAAATAATTATATTATATATATATATATATATATATATATATATATATATACCCAACAACACCTATACCCCCCTAACATACTGTATAGTAATTGGTACAATGACTATTATCCACAAAAGGATAATAGTGCAGTTGTCCATTTACAATACATACACAACAATAAAGACTTTAAATACATATAGCACTCACCCATGTCCCACTGCCACGATGAAGGCCATCCTCATCTTCATCCTGCCCATGCCCCATCCGCTTCTGCAAAACAAACACAAGAATTACAACATCCAAATTAATGTCCCCTAACCCCTTAATCACCATAGCGGTTATTAACCGCTACAGTTATTAAGGGGTTAAGCCACCATCACCCACATACCCTCCCCCACAAAGCCCCCCAACCACCCTCACCCAATACCCACAGGGGAGTCCTACCAAATACCCTTGGGCCTAATACCCCCTCCCCCAGCACATACAGTACAATAATGTGCCAAATAACTATTATCCACATAGGGATAATACATTATTTGGCCATTATTAAACACATTCAATAACGTTAAAATGTAAATAAAATTGTACTAACCTCATCAATAAGAAGTCTCCGTCGCCAGCATCATCCTTGGGGTCCGTTGCCAACATTAGAAATAGCCACAACATTTCAATATCATTAACATAACACTGAACCCCTTAATCACCTTATCGGGTACTAACCTGAAAGGTAATTAAGGGGTGAAGCCATCCTGCAATGCCTACAACAGTTATGCATAACATCTTCAGTGAAATAAAAACCAATTGCCTAACCAAATTCCATTTAATCATTCAATCTGTAGGCTCACATGCCTCATAAAACATTGCATTTACAGTGTATACATGTAGCATAACATGTAAACTGCATGTACACGCTGCAAATCAATGTTAACAATACAATAATGCCACTCAAATCGCCATACATCACAAGAAGTATATTATTTAATACAATAAACTCACCATCAATGAATTACCACACAGCAATTACATCCCTAAACAATTAAAATACCATCCATACCAATTACACAATGAACTAAAGCTATCCTAACAGAGAACCACTTCAAAACATAGAAAAAAGTACACCAACAAATACAATATACTAAAGCAAGGCTTTCCATATCCTATTGTACGGCCTGGAAGCCCAAAACTTACATCTGTCTAAAAATAAAATACATTTAGCACACATCAATGCATAGCCACAATGATTAACATTACAGAATTAGAAGCTTTAACAACACTATCATTTCTTACCCTGTATATATATCTGTACACATACATACAGACATACATACAGTGGGAAGAAATGATATGCATTATAAAAAATGAAAACATGAAAAAGCAACACAAAAAACAGTTACATTAAGTACATTTCTTTATTTAACTTACCATTACTTGCCCCCACCGACTCCCGTTGATCAGCTTACTCACGAACCAATCCACGACACCATCCACGACACCATCCAGGAACAAATCCACGACACCATCCAGGAACAAATCCACGACACCATCCAGGAACCAATCCAAGAACAAGTGCAGGAACCAATCCAGGAAGCAAGCCACGAAGAAATCCAAGAAACAATCCACGACACGATCCAGGAACAGGAACCCATAAAAGAAAAGAAAAAAACAAATTAAACATTAAATTAATAAAACATGACAATCAAGGGTTGTACTAGTTTTATTCTTAGTGAATCTGTATTACAATACCTTGTTCCGGGGTCTTCTTGACATCCGGTGCCACGCCCTGGTCTTCAATCTTCAGGAGGAGGTCCGTCCTCCTCGGCATCTGCCTTCAAAATGAGACGACATAGGCTTTTATAGGCCTATGACGTCACATTTGTCGTCATATGGTTCCCACGGCCCTGATTGGGCCGTGAAAACCATGTGTTTTGGCCGATGTAAAAAAATTGATGACGTCACTTAAAGGCAATGCCAGCACAGCCAATCAGAATGGCTTTGCTGCTATTGCCTTTAAGAAAACGTCATGAAATGACACATGGCCGGACTCACATGGTAAGCCAGCCAATCAGAGCGTGGGAACTCCATCCCTACTCTGATTGGTTCAAGTACCATGTGAGTCCGGCCATGTGTCATTTCATGACGTTTTCTTAAAGGCAATAGCAGCAAAGCCATTCTGATTGGCTGTGCTGGCATTGCCTTTAAGTGACGTCATCAATTTTTTTACATCGGCCAAAACACATGGTTTTCACGGCCCAATCAGGGCCGTGGGAACCATATGACGACAAATGTGACGTCATAGGCCTATAAAAGCCTATGTCGTCTCATTTTGAAGGCAGATGCCGAGGAGGACGGACCTCCTCCTGAAGATTGAAGACCAGGGCGTGGCACCGGATGTCAAGAAGACCCCGGAACAAGGTATTGTAATACAGATTCACTAAGAATAAAACTAGTACAACCCTTGATTGTCATGTTTTATTAATTTAATGTTTAATTTGTTTTTTTCTTTTCTTTTATGGGTTCCTGTTCCTGGATCGTGTCGTGGATTGTTTCTTGGATTTCTTCGTGGCTTGCTTCCTGGATTGGTTCCTGCACTTGTTCTTGGATTGGTTCCTGGATGGTGTCGTGGATTTGTTCCTGGATGGTGTCGTGGATTTGTTCCTGGATGGTGTCGTGGATGGTGTCGTGGATTGGTTCGTGAGTAAGCTGATCAACGGGAGTCGGTGGGGGCAAGTAATGGTAAGTTAAATAAAGAAATGTACTTAATGTAACTGTTTTTTGTGTTGCTTTTTCATGTTTTCATTTTTTATAATGCATATCATTTCTTCCCACTGTATGTATGTCTGTATGTATGTGTACAGATATATATACAGGGTAAGAAATGATAGTGTTGTTAAAGCTTCTAATTCTGTATTGTTAATCATTGTGGCTATGCATTGATGTGTGCTAAATGTATTTTATTTTTAGACAGATGTAAGTTTTGGGCTTCCAGGCCGTACAATAGGATATGGAAAGCCTTGCTTTAGTATATTGTATTTGTTGGTGTACTTTTTTCTATGTTTTGAAGTGGTTCTCTGTTAGGATAGCTTTAGTTCATTGTGTAATTGGTATGGATGGTATTTTAATTGTTTAGGGATGTAATTGCTGTGTGGTAATTCATTGATGGTGAGTTTATTGTATTAAATAATATACTTCTTGTGATGTATGGCGATTTGAGTGGCATTATTGTATTGTTAACATTGATTTGCAGCGTGTACATGCAGTTTACATGTTATGCTACATGTATACACTGTAAATGCAATGTTTTATGAGGCATGTGAGCCTACAGATTGAATGATTAAATGGAATTTGGTTAGGCAATTGGTTTTTATTTCACTGAAGATGTTATGCATAACTGTTGTAGGCATTGCAGGATGGCTTCACCCCTTAATTACCTTTCAGGTTAGTACCCGATAAGGTGATTAAGGGGTTCAGTGTTATGTTAATGATATTGAAATGTTGTGGCTATTTCTAATGTTGGCAATGGACCCCAAGGATGATGCTGGCGACGGAGACTTCTTATTGATGAGGTTAGTACAATTTTATTTACATTTTAACGTTATTGAATGTGTTTAATAATGGCCAAATAATGTATTATCCCTATGTGGATAATAGTTATTTGGCACATTATTGTACTGTATGTGCTGGGGGAGGGGGTATTAGGCCCAAGGGTATTTGGTAGGACTCCCCTGTGGGTATTGGGTGAGGGTGGTTGGGGGGCTTTGTGGGGGAGGGTATGTGGGTGATGGTGGCTTAACCCCTTAATAACTGTAGCGGTTAATAACCGCTATGGTGATTAAGGGGTTAGGGGACATTAATTTGGATGTTGTAATTCTTGTGTTTGTTTTGCAGAAGCGGATGGGGCATGGGCAGGATGAAGATGAGGATGGCCTTCATCGTGGCAGTGGGACATGGGTGAGTGCTATATGTATTTAAAGTCTTTATTGTTGTGTAAGTATTGTAAATGGACAACTGCACTATTATCCATTTGTGGATAATAGTCATTCTGCCCATTACTATACTGTATGTTGTGTATTGCTGCTATGTTTATTGGGGGCATTTGTCCCCAATAAACATGCTACTATGCGTTAACCCCTTCATTGCCTTAGCGGCTATCCGCTATGGTAATGAAGCAGCATTAATGTATTTTAATAATATTGTGCGGAAGCAGGAGGCCCCCTGAGCTGAAGCGCATTTATTTGTGGCTCAGAGACCCCCTGCCTCCCGAGTTACAGGCCCCGGTTTGGGCCATCGGTTACAGTGTGGACGCCATGTTTATTGCGGGGACGCTATAAACATGGCGGCGACACTGCCACCCGATGACACATACCGGGGCCTGTAACTCGGGAAGCAGGGGGTCCCTGGTCCACAAAGCAATGCGGTTCAGCTCAGGGGACCCCCTGCTCACTGTACAGTATAATTAAAAAGACATTCATGCTGCTTCATTACCGTTGCACATAGCCGCCAAGGTAAGGAACGAGTCTTTATTGATGTGTGTGTGTTTTATTTATACTATACATGTGCAGAGGGTCTCCGGAGCAGAACAGCGTTGGTTTGAGGTCCGGGGACCCCCTGCCCCCCGAGATACAGGCCCCTTTATGGGGTGCCGGTATCCCTCTGGTTTGTTTACAGGCCGCGGTCACGTGATCGGGACCTTTAAACGCCGAGGGATACCGGCACCTCATAAAGGGGCCTGTATCTCGGGGGGCAGGGGGTCCCCGGATCTCAAACCAACGCGGTTCAGCTCCGAAGACCCCCTGCACATGTAGAGTATAAATAAAAGTTGTTTTTAAATACTTTTTTTGGTGCCGAAGTTTGCGCTGAGAGAGCGGCTTGTCTCTCTCAGCTGCAAACATCTATCGGCACCAAAGGCTTATCGGGAGCCTTATCGGGAGCCAGGCTGTATCGCCACAGCTCATCGGCAGCTTTGCTTTCGCAGTGCTTCAGCAGGGATCGGAAGGATTCGGCCCTTACTGAATACTGCGAGGGCAAATCGCCCAAAAAATACATTTTCGCAATTCGTGCCGAAAATTTTGTATCGGGGCTTACTGCATGAGGCCCTAAGTCCCGTCTTTTGTGGTCAAGTTCTACAAATCGAAGTTGTGGTCGTGATCAGGTTTCTTGCTGAAAATAGTTCCAGGACTAATGGGATTAGGTCCCGTTCAGGATTTTCTGCTGAATCTCGGTCCAGGATGTCCAAAACAAGGTTCCAATCAGGATAAGCCCTTGCAAGTGGGCACCTGCACTTAGGAAAGGCTAGATCTCAAACCACAGACCCCAGTAAGTGTGCATATTTCTGTATTTTGTGTTTTGTTGTATTTCCAAGGTTTTATCCAAATAAACACCATTTTATTTCACTGCCTTGTTTTGCCTGTTGAATGAAACCAAAAATATAAATATGTTAAAAGACCTGGTATACTGTGATATTCCAGAGGTGCATCAGAGTGCCACAGCCCCTCCTTCATGCTGATATCACGTGAACGGGATCTTCCCTAGAAAATGTGCAAACATCCTCTTGAGTGTCAAACCTCATGTCATGGTAGCTACATTATTGGGCACTCAAGTGGTTAAAGGTCTATTATAAAACTTGGCAACTCTGTTATCTACATTGTGGCTAACTGACTTTGTTCTATATATGCAAATTCATTAAACTAGGTGACGAAAAACTGCAAAATTGAGCTCTGCGGTCCTATTATTGCAATTCCTAATTTTTTGAATAGCATTGAAATAAATAATTGTGCAGAAAATTTTCATTTGCATTATTCTTTGAATTACACAATTATGCAATGGCAGACAAGGTAGAATGTTTCTGAACATGTAGTCAAAATTTAACAAATGGGTGTTTAATAGTGTCAAGTAACTCCTTCCTATCCAACATTTATTTTTCAAAAAGCTAATTGAAGCAAAAGGGAGTAGGTACTATAAGCCAAAAATGATCAAAATTACCTTGATAATTTGACACTGACATGATGCATGTTCAAATTATCTTGTTCAATTTAGCATCCAGTATGTAATTTTTAGCTTAAAAAATAGTACCACTGTAACTTTTCTGAACAATGTGATAATCAACTATTCCATCATTTAGCATCTGACTCACATTTAAACAGTTTTTCTAGCGTGATGAAAAAGCTTTTTACATTTGCCAAATGACAGAATAGTTAAGTACATATTGCATGGTTTAATGGAGGTTGCTTGATAAATAATGTAGCCAACATGAAAAGGGTGACATGATAAATTACAAATGTGGCCCGTGAGCTTGTGAAAAGAATCCATACTATTTGTAGTCTGTTCTTTTAGTATTTAATATAAAGACTTTCAAATGAAGTGCGATTCAAATATATATATATATTATTTTTATATAGATCTGAGTGCACTGTGTGGGTTACCCCACAAAATGAGTTGTGTTGTATTGTAAATCATTTCAAATATTAATTATGTGCAATGTTATATTTCACTGTTATCATTTGCAATTACAGTCTAATAGTTGTAATGTTTATGTTTCATTCCAGTTTACAGTGCAGAAATGTATGACTTGCCAAGTAACTATTTTATCGTACCAAACACCTATACTAACTCTGACTTAACTCAACTGTAACTTAACTGAAGCTGGAAAGCCTGTAGAAATATTATCCGGAATATAGGGAACATTACAGATTCCATTCCCATGGTTATACAAGTTTAAAATAAACATACTACAGAGAGAAAACTTTAAACCGGACGTTGCAGTCTAAGCAGACCAAAATCATTCATGTTTTCTCAATAATGAAGAGACCTTAGTGATCCTGGAATCTTGCACTCTTTTTAAACATAATTCATCAATTAAAGATATCACTTCTACATTTCCTTTATAACTAGGAAAATATACCATAAAGAAAATACTTACAGTCTCTTAAAGGGTAGATACAGTACCCAAAGCTCTGTTAAATCTGGGTTATTAACGGAAAGTTACCTAATTAAGAAACTGACGTTAGTTTCCATGGATTTAACAGGTATCCTCAATGCTAATTCTATGCAAAACAAACAGCAGTTAGGTTGCTCATTTGCATATGACCAACGCAGCGTTAGCCAGCTAATGTTGGGATAAGCGCTATTCTGGTGCTAAATGGTTGTAACACTGGCTCGCATTAGCCATATGCTAAGGAAATAGTTTTATCTGAATCATCTGGTCATGAAGACTGGGAGAAACAATAATGTTCAGAAGCACAATTACAATGACTTCCAAAAAAATCCCATAAAACTGTGTGATAGATTTTTATTTTTTTAAAGGTGAAGTAAATGAATTATCATGGAAGTAAAGTGAGAAATGTGATATATTCAGTCAATGCACATGCATACACAGTAATAAATCAGTTTGAAGCAGACAGAGGACATTATACTAATCTAAAACTTTTCCTTTAATGATGAATGTTAAAATATTTCTGACTAATTGGTATCGCGTGTTGTGACGGTAGTGGGTAACCACGATCTCAAATAAAGGTTAAGTCCGTTTTGGTTACCCCTGATACATGTATAAGGGTTCAAGAGAGTCAGCTCTTGAGATTGTCCCTGTAGCTGAGGGGATCCCTAGGTTAATGGGGGTACCCTAGCTAGTGCCCAGGCGACCCAGAACCTGTATTGGGTTTGTGGGTGCCCCAACTGTATATAAGGTTGAGGGGGGACTCTCAAAGTCCATATTAAGTCCCAAAAGATAGTGCAAGGGGAATAAGGCTGATAGGAATAAAAGTACATATTTCTTATTCTATTCCCCATACCCAGAGACTTTGGAGTATATTAAAAACCATACTTTATTAAGGTACTGTAATGTACTGAAAGTAATGTGCTTGCGACTTTCGGAACCAATGCTAAACAGACTTCCCACTCTAACCCATAGGCACCGGTGAATCTGCTGGACATCAGAGTTCAAAGAAACCAGAGCATGCCAGAGGTGAGAAAAGCATTTGTTAGAAAAGAAGGGCTGAGAACCCAGTTCCGGAGAACAATGGCAGTCATCTAGGATGGCACTTGCTCTGCCAGACATGGAGGAGCCTGCCCCAGCGGATGGCATTAAAATAGCCAGGGAGTGAGATGCCAGGCTTGCGCATGTCTCCTTGCTATTTCATATTTCCCACTGTCCCAGCTTGTCTTACCAGCTTAGCTCTGATTGGTTGCTCGGAAAATTCCTACGCGATGATTGTCTGCTGAGATTCATGAATGTAAAGGGTACTCACCACAAACAGGACAAGACCACAAGGCTGAGGTGGGGATGTAGATAACCACCGACCTACAACCGTGAGACCAGGTCCAGATTGCAGAGTCAGGGTCATGTAGCTGGTCAGGGTAGGAGAGTTTGGGTAGATAAAGGTACTTGCCGTAGTCAGGGGTTGGAGAGTTGAGAGTACTCGTAATCCGTAGGTCGAGGAGAGGAAAGAGCGGGAATGCAGAAGTGAACCGAGGTCTAAGGGTTTGAGAAGGCAGAAGTCCAGGTAAGAGCTGAGGTCACAACGAAAGGACAAGGCAAGGCAAGGCAACAGCAATGAACAGATATTAGCCAGCACAGGTACATAAACAGAAGTTTATGCTCATGCAATTGCTAGGGGATGACTGAGCATATGAAGGAATGAGAACCAATAGAAACACTGCAGGGAGGGAGGTCATTACACATAAGCTGTGTGCTGATAGGAGGTAATGGAATGTGCGGCAAGTGAGTAGCAGCTGAGATTGATCTTATCATTATTACTTACAGCGTGGAGTGTGCGAATTGGTAGCATTTGTAGCGTGCGGACCGCGCCACGCGCGTCATCAGAGAACCTGTCCCCCAAGTTTCCATTGCGGGAGCAGAGCTTGAAGTGCATCCCGCCAGAATTCTGCCTCCCAGCAGTGCGGCTCATTCGCGTGGATGCAGCCTTGCGCGTGTCCGCCATGATGCCATGTGACATGTCCGGGGGCCGGAGCTTAGCCCAGATCCTGACAGAAGCCCCGTCTTCAGGGGTGATCTCTGGGCAACCCAGGGATGATCTGGAAAGATATTTACGGTGATAAGCCTTGAAGAGTGTACTTGTTCCTTGGCAATCCATTCTCGTTCCTCAGGACCAAAGCCTTTCCAATGTACTAGATAGCCTGGCCCTCAAATTATTGCTGTTCTTCTACTACGATATGTTGAGGAGGTGAACCTGGAGTGGGTGAGTGGGGATCCTGAATGAAAGGTTTCAACAGGGACATGTGAAACACTGACAGAATCTTCATAGACGCTGGCAGCTATAAATGATAGGCCACTGGATTGACTTTTTCGGAGATGACAAAATGTCCTATGATCCTCGGTACTAACTTTGGAGAGGGCACCTTCAGGGCGGATGTTCTTTGTCGAAAGCCAAACCTTTTGCCCTGATGTGTAAAGGGGAGTCTCACAACAATGACGGTCTGCCTGCCTTTTCTGCATAGAGACGGCTTTTCTTAGGTTTTCCTGAATTCTATCCAACGACTTCTGGGGGTATTGAATCCTGTTTTCTGCTGCTGGGACCCCAGATTTGAGGACTGTGGTAGGAAGAGTTGAAGGATGAAATCAATAGTTAGTGAAGAAGGGAAATTCTTGAGTGGATTCATTTAGTAAATTGTTATGGAAAAATTCAGCCCATGGCAGAAGGTCCGTCCAATTGTCCTGAGCGTCCAAAATGAATTAGCGAATGAACAGTTCAAGGGATTGATTGGTCCGTTCGGTTTGACCATTGGTTTGAGAATGGTAGCTGGAAGAAAAGTGAAGGGCAATGCCCAGTTGTAGACAGAAGGACCTCCAGAATTTAGAAATTAACTGTGATCCACGGTCCAAGATGGTGACTTGAGGTGTTCCATGAAGCCGAAAGATCTCTCTGATGAAAATTTCAGATAGTCTGAGAACGTTGGGTAGACCCTTAAGCAGAATAAAGTGAGCCTGCTTAGAGAATCAATCAACCACCACCAAAATAGTATCCATCCCTTTAGATATAGGCAGTTCTATGATGAAGTCCATGGAAAGATGAGTCTATGGACGATCCAGAATCGGGAGAGGTTGAAGAAGACCCGACGGTCTATTGCGATGCGTTTTGTTCTGAGCGCAAGTGGCACATGTGGAGACAAAGTTCTTTATATCTTTGCGCATTCCTGGCCAGCAGAAGCTCTATTCCAGAATGCATGACCCCAATCCATTACTTTCCTGTGACAAGTAGGTGCCGTGAATATTCACCCCCTCTGGCACATTGAGGCCCTTTGGGACACAAGCTTGAGCCTTTGTAATGAGTGTCGGAGTTGTTGGCTGAAAGTATACAAGCCGGGGGGTGTATAGTCTCCTGACGATCCTCCGTCTCGTACTCGTACTCGACCAGGAATGGCCGGTAGAGAGCGTCTGCTTTCACATTCTTAGACCCGGGAAGGTATGAAATGACAAAGTTGAATCGAGAGAAAAACAAAGCCCAACATGCCTGTCGTGACCCCAAGCGACGCATTCCTTCAATATACTTATTCTTATGATCGGTCAGAAAGGTGACGGGCCTCTCGGCACCTTCAAGTAGATGTTTCCACTCTTCAAAGGCCATTTTAATGGCCGGGAGTTCACGATTTCCTACATCATAATTCTGTTCAGCGGAAGAGAATTTTTAGAAAAGAAAGCGCAAGTATGAAGTTGAGTGAATTGAGGGGTCTTTCTTTGGAACAATACCGCTCAGGCCCCGACATCAGAAGCGTTCACCTCGAGCTTGAAGGATAGTTCTGGATCTGGATGCACAAGAACAGGTGCTGAGACAAAGGCTTTCTTCAATTTTTCAAATGCCTTGGTAGCTTCCGGAGACCAAAGCACTGGGTCAGCTCCTTTTTCCACAAGGGCCGTATTTGGAGCTACCACGGAGGAGAAATTTTGAATAAATTTCCGATAATAATTCACAAACCCCAGGAACCTCTGTACGGCTTTGAGAGTCATGGGACAAGGCCAATCTACCACCGCCTTCACCTTGACAGCATCCATGGCGAGTCCCGTATCGGAAATGATGTATCCCAAGAAGGAAGTCATGGTCTGATGATATTGGCATTTTTCCAATTTGGCAAAGAGATAATTCTCTCGTAAAAATTTGAAGGACCTGGTTTATAACGATGCGCGGAACACGCCTCCTGCGGCGTGTCCCTTCCTTACCTGTTTACTTCTAATCGCCGCCCTCTAGCTGCGAGTCAAGATCCTGTGTCTTTAAGGATTCTGAAGCAAGCAAAGCCATCTTGCTTTCTGGCAAACCCTGCCCTCTTCCTCCTGACAGGAAGTAAGCCTCTATTTGACTTTCTCTCTGCTATTAGTCTTTTGCTGCCTGCCCTGGTGCCTGCTGGTACTCATCGCATACTGCTTCTGCCTGGACCTCCTTGGGACCTTTACTTATCTCCTGTGGATTCCGGAAGAGTGGGACAGTCACTCTTATACTACTGAGGTTAGTTTACCGTCGGGTAGTGTAGGTACCTGCTTAGTAGGGTTCACCTTGACATGGTAGCAGGCTTATAATTCCTTGGCCAATGGATTAGACTAAGAACCCTTATGTTTGTTTAGTTTCGCTGTACCTTGCTGTTTTTGTTACTATGCCTTTAAGAAGTCTGGACGTTCTCCAAGAAGCAGTCCTTCTCTGGCTGTTACCTTGTGCTCTGGACTCCATGCCCATGTTCCTGGTTTCCATTTCCAGACTCCCGTGCTGAAGCGTTGGCTTCCCAGCAACCCCCACGTTGGTGCCTGAGAACGCGCGCACTCCCGCTCTGCTGTCAGAGCATGCGCGCACATGCAGCTTGATCACTCATGTCTCTGAGTAGGCACCGCACCTCCAGACGTGTCGCGCATTCTCATGCGCGCGGCGCGGTCACGTGACTATGTGGGCCGATCCCAAGCTGCGCGGCAACTTACTCCCTTCGTATCCCCTGCGGCCTCCCCACCTCGCTAACGGGTCCTTCCCCTTTTCCCTGCGCTTGTGAGGAGAGCACAAGCGTGACATGGTTAACATGTCTGAGATGTTCCTGTACAGTTTTAGAAAAGATCAAGATGTCATCAAAGTACTGCACCGACACACTTTATTCGAGCAAATACCCAGTATGTACCTGGCAGATACCTGGAATGCGCCGCTCCTCATCTCTGACAAGCCCCGTTGCGTTTGCCTTCCCAGCCTGGGTTCATGCCTGGCTGACGGGCGGCTGATCTGTTAAATGAAAATGATTAGGATTTAATAGGCTGCAATGCTTCGCGTGTCTACCAGATGGCATAAATTCATGAATTGTAATGCAGTATATATATATATACTGTGCAGTATTGCAGCCAGCGGGAATAAAATGCTTCAATCCCTGCCTGGAAAATACCTCAATGCACTCGGGCAGAAAACAGTCACAAACCTCAATACACCCGGGTATACCCGAATTCGTGGGACTAGCCGAGCTCGAATAAAGTGTGTCGCCAGTGTAAACCATCACGTATTGATCGAGAAGATCAATGAAGATCTCATTGATAAAGTCCTGAAATACCGCAGGTGCATTGCAGAGTCCGAAGGGCATTACCAGGGACTCATAGTGTCCATCCCAACTGTTTAAGGCTTTCTTAGACTCTTCTCCTTGACAAATTCTTACCAAGTTGTAAGCTCTTCGCAGATAAAACTTGGTGAAGATGGTGGCTCCCTTCAGTCTGTTGAACAGCTCCGAAATCAGGGGCAGTTGATACCGATCCTTAATCATTACCTTGTTGAGTCTGAGTTAGTCGATGCAGGGTCTGAGTGAACCATCCTTCTTTTTCATGAAGAAACTCCCTGCACCTGCAGGTGACGAGGATTTACGGATGAAACCCTCTGAACGTTTTCTTGGATATACTCCTTCATGGCTTTAGTTTCAGGAGGAGACAGCGGATAAGAGCACGCCAGGCAGGAGATCGATAGGACAGAAAAAAGTCCAAAGAGGTGTACTGTAGTGCCGACGAGTATTCTAAAACAAATCTGGGACAATCACCAACAAGACCCAGGTACATGCTGGGTACATGCTGGGTAGATGCTGCAACATTTCAGTGACATTTCTGCAGACAGACTAATGGCCCATCGGATTAACAGCGGGGGTCTACCACAGTCTAACACAGTGGTCCATTGTGATTCGACCTTGGTCCTTGAAGACGCTGAAGATGTTATCAAATTTAGGCGCTTCATAATAAAAACTTATAAAACTCAACGCTGTGTGCTATTTTCTACATTCCTACAGTATCCTTACACAATTGCTGACTGGACTGGGTACCATGTGTACACCGTACATGTATAAAATAACCTGACTGTAGTTATTCATTTTTAATATTTTCTGCAATTGACGCTGCAGCAGATAACATGGCGACTGTAGCCGAAATATATGAATATTTCATTTCGAACTATGATTTTTACAAATTTTCACCTGACATTCGTGGTTGGAAGCGTTTGATAAGAAAAATGTAAAGTAGCGATCAGTCTTTTTTTCGCATTGCCCCTTCTGCCGGAGATACAAGAGGGTATTGGAGTGTGGTCCCTGATTTTTACAGTATGTTTGATCATGGCTACTTCAAAAGGAGAAAAGTCGGTTTTAATCCATATAAGATTCGTCAATCTCAATCCAGCAATGTAACAGCGCCGGCAACAACGCCAGCAACGGCACCAGCATCGGCTTACAATAACAGTCCGACCGTGAGTGAAAACCTGGTGAACGGCAGTCCTTTCTACATGTCCCCGCCGGAATACCTGCAAAATTTAAAGCCCGAGTCTGATTTTATGAACAGGTACCAGCAAGCTTGCATGTATCAAAAAGATTTCCAGCTTCATCAGCTGTCAACTACAGGTATAGCAGGCCAGCTATCATCTTTCAACTATAATACAGACTACAGGAGTGACAGTGGCTCATCTCCACCCGTTTGGCAAAGTTTATAATAAATGTAAATACAATGTACAGTACAGTATTAAGTTTATAGCTACAGTTCAAGCTCCCGTTTAAAAAAAAATATATTCATTTTTTTTTAAACGATACATTTCAGTATGTGCATCAATACAATGTGCACACAGACAAGTGATTACTTACAGTAAGCTGCAGTTCGGTCCGTTCTCCTGTAATCAATCGCTTTGCTCAGGGTTATTTAATTTAATTCAATTCTTGCACAATTATTGAAAATGTAGTCCTGCAATATGATTGACTGAGCAGTTACTACAGTAGATACAATTGGTGGACAGCTATGAAGAGGACGGGGCTCAGGGGCCAGAGCCTATCAGAAGTTTGTTCTCATCGTACAGACGCACATGTACTATAGGATATTGCTTGAACTGCTGCTTTAATTCAAAATTACGCGACGTGACCATGCGCAATACCGGAAATAATAGCATAATTTTTTTTCCCCCAGAAAAGAAACGTTGACATCAAGATGAAAAAGGAAAATGGAGGGATTATGATGAACCTCTAATATCGCTTTTTTAAACGTTGCTTGAGCATTGTTAATCTGATTTACAAATCCAATTAGGCAAAACATTTAGTTACAGTGCAATTTTTATTGATTAGGATAGAATAATTGTGAACTTTATAGAAAACCTTATACAGTATTCTTGCATGTGTAATTAATCCTGCTAAGAAACCCCAAAAATACAAGTGTATATCTTTTGTCCTATATGTATTATTTAATATTTTAAAAACACATATGCGTGTCATCACATTTAGGCGCATGCGTGTGTGCCTCATTGGAACCTTGTTGAAACGCATATGTGTGTCATCGCATTTAGGCGCATGCATGTGTGTCTCATTGGAACCTTGTTGAAACGCATATGTGTCATCGCATTTAGGCGCATGTGTGTGTGTCTCATTGGAACCTTGTTAAAACGCATATTCGTGTCATCACATTTAGGGGCATGCTTGTATGTCATGTATACTGTACTTTATGAGGTGGGTGGCATACTGTATTTTTTATTTGGGGTGTGGGTTTCAAAACATTATGATGACCTATTCAAACTATTTCTTTGAACTAATAATCCTGCATACTCTCCCCCCCCCCTGTAGACGGACGTTCACAGAGGTACACAATTGGAAACTTTTATAAGGTGAAATTATAATAAGGCTTTATTGTGCCTTTTCCTTTTCATCAGGAAATCCATCCAAACACAGGGGGGGGGGAACAAAGCTTCTATTCACTTGGGAGTATTTCACATCTCACAGTTAAGCATGTCTCCCAGCCCCAAACACATAGCATGACATAAGCAGATATAAGAAGTCTTTTAAGAATGAAAGTCTTATCTGTTAGCTGCTGTAGAGTAAGCTTCTCTGCTCTCCTGGAACCGCACCCATGCGTGCACAGAAAATGTCAGCATCCAGGTTTAGAAGTCTTATTTGTCAGCTCCAGAGGTCTGTGTTCTCTTGGTCAGTCTCTGCTGGAAGACTAAAGAACCACTGCTCTGTCTCCAAAGTTCAGCTCACAGTCTGAGCTAAGGAGTCACTTCCTGTCTCACAAGACAGGCTTTTCTAAGCAATCAGGTAGGTGGGGTTAGTTAATTGTCTACCAGCAGTTAACCACCACACTGCTGGATTAGAGGCACATTTGTGAACAGGGATAAGTCCCCTGTTACATACCTCACCTGTTTGTGGGAAGCTCGGGCTTACCACGGCCAAAGCCCAACCTTCCACTCTCATTCGAGATCTTTTTGTGACTTGAATGAGAGTGGATAGAGGAAGAGAACCCTCTGTCCCGCTGGGATTGGAGCCCTTTCTCCAGTTTATTTTTGTCTCCTCCCGAAGGTGCTTGAGATCAGCACTCCTTAGTCGCTCGAGGAGGACTTTTTCCAAGTAAAGTCTTTTTACCGAGTGCGCGGTCATGAGATTTCTGTTGCGTCGGGCACTCCTCTTTTTGTAGACAAACTGTATGGCAACAGTTGTAGAGCAGTTAGGACTAGCCCTTAGAGTTTTCTGCTTTTGAAGCGGTCTTTCTGCACCTCCTCCACACAACGGAGTCGCCAGTACAGCTTCTTTGGGACTGAGTTGCACCTCCACCGCCTTTTCCAGAGAACGTCCTATCTTTTCAGCTTCCTCAGCTAAGGATTTTTCTGTTTTTGATTCTGCACTCCTACCTCTGTTTGTTGCCTGTTGGGCAGCTGTAGGTTTGACTAGTGCTTTCTTAGGTGGCTCAAACTTCATAATCGTATTTTGAAGGTGCGTGGAGTCCCCAACTCTCACTGTACCCTTGTCCTCATGGGCATTAGTTACTGTGGGATACTGGTGCTTGGGCAGAGCCAATACCTTTTTCCGTATTGGAGGAATCTGTAAGTTACTGGTCTGCAGAGTCTCAACCTGTTTCAGGGCCTCTTTGTTGTCCTCCTTCCATTTACGCACATCTGCTTTGAGAATGACAATCTCCTGGCGTGAGAATTCCTTCTCTAGGTTGAGGGTCTGAAGCTCCTTCTGAGAGACTTTGAGATCTGTTTCAAGATTACCAATAGTTTCTTTAGCAATGTCCAGCTCCTCAGTGAGACTGTGTAGTTCTTTTCTGGAAACTTCCAGGTCTGTGCGGCAGCTGTTGTTCTCATGATGTGAGGCATCCAGTGCTCTGCGGAGTGTCTGAACCTCTTTCTGAGATACGTCCACCTCTATCCAGACACTGTTGACCTCCTGTTGTGAGGCATTCAGCTCTATGCGAAGAGTGTGAACCTCTTGCTGGAAGACTGTCATCTGCTTCAGTGCCTCCTCATACTTCCGCATTAGCGTAGCCACCATTTCATCAGATTGGCTCTGCTTTTCATCCATGGTGGAAATAGTAGCCTTTGCAGTATCTAGCTCAGTCTTGAGATCGTCCAATTCTGTCCTGGCTAAAGAGTAAATTGTGAGCACATCTTTTTGTAGCCTCACGTTATTTTTCTGTAGCTCTGTGTAACCATCTTCCTTTTGTTTCAATTGATTACGGAGCATATCACAGTCATGCCTGGCATTTTTCAGGGCATCTTCAGGGCTGGTCAAGGGATCATCACTCACTGGTTCCAGCTCCACTTCCCTGGGATGGTTGGTTGAGGGTTCCTCACTGTTGGCACCGGACAGACACTTCTTTGGGGTACACGACTTCTGCCTTGGGCCCTCTGGATATTCGGTTAACTGCGGGACGAATTCTCCATTTTCTGTAGGCAGCAGGGCAACTCGGTCCCCCTTTTTCTCCACAGGATCTGCGAACGTATCTGTTCCTTCCACGGTAAGTGAAGAACCGCTTTTTTTTTTTTTTTTGCTTCTTTGTTTTGGTTGACTCTGTCCCATCCGGAATACTGGGGTCTCCTTCTTTATTTGATACCTTAGCAGCTTCATTATATATGCCAGGCTTTTCTTGTAGTTGCTTTAGCTGACAGAAATATTGGGGGATCTACTGCTCCCGCTCTGTCTCCTGCTGATCATATTCGTCATCAAAGGGAGCGGTCTTTTCTGTTCGTGCCGAGTTCAGGCACCCCCACCATTCTTGGGGTGTTTTGTGGGTGTGACTCGGTTCGGGTTCCCCGTAAGAGATGTCTTCCTCTTTATTGGACTGGAAGGGCAACTCTTCCGTGGGGTAGGGTTCATTACAGGAACGCTGCATCTTGTCCTCTATTTTTAGGCTATCAGGTGTAATTTTCTTCCTGACCTCAGGAGGCGCTATTGTAGCTGTTGCCACTGTATTTGCTAGAACCCCCAATTGTGGTAGTCCTACAGATGGGCATATTTTGCTGGTAGAGGTCGTAGCTCTCACAGGCATCTCTGTAGACTTTTCTTTCTTGGGTAATTTATTTATTTATTTTTCAATATCAGCAGTCCTGTGCATGCATTTTCTCTTATCAGGTATACGAGATGTGCAGTTGCTAGGTAAAAAAGTCTATTTGCTTTACACCATTTACTTGCTAGGTTTAATCTCTCATTAGGTATGCTGAATGTGTAGTTGCTAGGATAAAACTTCTGTTTGGTTTACACCATTTACTTGCTAGGTGCAATCTCTCCACTTCAGCAACAGAATTTGGTTTTCTGCCTGAGTTCAGTAATTTTCAGTCTCATCTTTGGGTATTATGGCATTCACACTTCACACTTTGGGTTTTGCTCCCAAGATATATATAGGCAGACTTTTTTTTACTTGCAGAAAAAAAAACATTATTTGCAGTGGACTATTTCTTTCATTCCCGGCAGGGTGACTCAACACTCAGCAATTGGCTTTTGAAATACCTTTTTCCCCTATAGGGCAATTTTACACTCAGCATTTGTTTGCTAAAAATTCCCCTGCTTCAGCACAGTCTTGTATCAATTTTCACACTTTTCTGCATATACTCCATTCACAGCTGGTAGCCCTATGCTGTGTGGCAACCTTTATTTGCAAAATCAGTACCACTCATGGGTCACCATCTGTATTCACTGCTTCAGCGAAACTTTTTGAAAACAACAAACACCTATCCCTTTTTAGGGGCTGACTCACTTCTTGAACCCTGACTATGGCTGGAAGGCAAAACCCCTATTTCAATGACCATATTACACTTTGTGATAGGCAAATAAGTTTTTAGCTGTTTCAGCAGTCTCTCTCCTCTTGGGATTGGGGCAAAGAGTCCATCTGTGGTTTTGTAAGTTTCAGTGGTGTGTATATCCCTTTAACTCTGATCTCTGCTGCATGAGGGTTTTTTTTTTTTTTTTTTTTAAATTGCTCAGACTTGTTTGTAGGCAAAAAGCATAACAAAAAAATTTCACATAAAAATCTCCGGTCCTTTTTAACTTCAAAGACACCTCTCATCCCACTTCTGACGCCATATGTAGGCGGACGTTCACAGAGGTACACAATTGGAGACTTTTATAAGGTGAAATTATAATAAGGCTTTATTGTGCCTTTTCCTTTTCATCAGGAAATCCATCCAAACACAGGGGGGGGGGGAACAAAGCTTCTATTCACTTGGGAGTATTTCTAGTGAAATCCTATGCAATTAATTCACATCTCACAGTTAAGCATGTCTCCCAGCCCCAAACACATAGCATGACATAAGCAGATATAAGAAGTCTCTTAAGAATGAAAGTCTTATCTGTTAGCTGCTGTAGAGTAAGCTTCTCTGCTCTCCTGGAACCGCACCCATGCGTGCACAGAAAATGTCAGCATCCAGGTTTAGAAGTCTTAATTGTCAGCTCCAGAGGTCTGTGTTCTCTTGGTCAGTCTCTCCTGGGAGACTCAAGAACCACTGCTCTGTCTCCAAAGTTCAGCTCACAGTCAGAGCTAAGGAGTCACTTCCTGTCTCACAAGACAGGCTTTTCTAAGCAATCAAGTAGGTGGGGTTAGTTAATTGTCTACCAGCAGTTAACCACCACACTGCTGGATTAGAGGCACATTTGTGAACAGGGATAAGTCCCCTGTTACACCCCCCCCCCCTACACACACACAAGACAAAGTTCAAATGATTCACATGAATTTAAAGAAGGAACCATTTGATTTGTGCTGGATAATCATGTAAAAATGAATACTACAAAAATACAGTAGGTCGCTTCTTCTTCCAAATTTACAAGCTTGTCTTTATCTTCTTCGTAATGGCTGAATTGCAGTCTGTAGATCTTTTGCCATTGAGAGAGTGAGTGGTTATTGTAAATTACTGACTGTTACTACCGTATACACACAGTACAATACTTTTACACATGTCCCCCCCCTTCTTGTAGTGCTGCAGCTCTGCAAATAAAATAAAAAAATGAGTGCATTAAAGGCATTGAGTATTTCAAAATATTTCATTTTGTCTATATTGCACTAACTATAAACTGTATAACTATAACACTGTGTGTGTGTGTATATATATATATATATATATATATATATATATATAAATATATTACAGCTGAACCCTGTTATAATGCGGTCCCTGGGGTCCACGAGAATGAGACCGCGTTATAACCGGGGTCATGTATATTTTGGTGGGAGGACTTACCGGCATCTGCATTTCTTCTCTCCTGTCCGCGGCTGCGCTCTCTCTGCTCCATCTTGAGCGCAGAGGAGGGTCACATGACACAGACACCACGTGGAATATTTTTTTCTTTGTTATTTAAGCATTCAATATTTTATTGCTTTCAGACATACACAGGGAGTTGTGGGAGTTGAACATGAATACATTTTCGATATTACACATGCAGGAATCTAACTCAGGACCTGAGAGGAGAGAAATGCAGCAGAGAGGAGAGAAATTCAGATGCCGGTAAGAAAGGAGGTGTTTTTAAATCGGGAGCCAAGTTTAGACCATGTTATAAGCGTTATAAGCTATCCGCATTGTAGTGGATCGCGCTATAACGTGGTTGAGCTGTATATATATAAATACTGTATATATTTATTTTGAGTGCCTTACATAAAGTACAGTACCTGTATCATATAGTACTTACCTTACTACAGTGCCTTACTACATTCTGATATACAGTTTACAGTAACTATACTGTATAACTATAACTAACTATAACAAGTTATGGATTGGAGCATTAAAACATTAAACAATTAAACAATTTAAAACAATCAACTGGTTTGTTTTTTAAACATTTTTCTATACATTTTGAACTACTAAACTGTGCAGTACACTACACAACAATCAAACAGAAAAGTCATTCAGAAATTAGCTGGCCTTACAGGGAACAGCCCTTGTATGCGACAAAAGGCAATTGATGGTATCTCTCATGATTCTCATAACATGAGTGTTAAAAATAAAATAACGCTGCACTTCTTCCAAAATTGTGTCTCTTAAATTTGCCGGCAGAGCCTTCTTGGTTTTATTCCCTGCATAATTTATATTTTGGGTCCACTCACTGTAAATCTAAAACCTGACGTGGTGTTTAAAGATGCAGGGCATATTTCTGGGCTAGACCAGCACTTCCGATCTTGTATTTCTCCAGGACACGCTGGGGCAGTTCTCTCAAGATGATGTCTGGCAGTGTTACAATCCTTGGTGCTAGAGCGAGTTTGTTTCTGGCAGTGGGCGAGGGTAGGTGGTCTGGGAGGATGCTTTCCTCCTTTTGTGGGCTTATCGGGGTTGTTATCTCATGTCGTGGCCTTATCAGGGTTGTCATCTCCTCCCCAAAAATGGCATGCATGTATTCTGAAGCCAGAGGGGGCGAGTGTCGAGGTTCCCGTTGTGTGGAAAGATTGAGAGGGTTCACGGGTGGGGGGTTTGCAGTTCCTCCATGGTAGAAAAAGGCACCTCCAGGCCACCCTCCTGCTCCTGCAATGGACATATAGGGGCAGGGACTCCATGCAAAGAATAGATCCCCGCGATGTTCCTCTCCATCCTATCCATATGCCTATCCATATTCAACACGGTCTCCGAAAGAATATCAATCTTTTGCACCGTTGTCAGGGACATCGACACAACTAAAACCATTCCGCATGCAGACGAACGAATTGGATCTGGTGCGAAGAGTGCTGTTGAAATCTGCGTGGATGGGTGCTTGAACAGGTGAGCTGGGGGTTACTAAGCAGAGCAGAGTCGGGGATCGGTGCTGGAGCAGGTGAGCTGGGTTACGCAGCAGAGCAACGTCAGGGATGGGTGCTGGAGCAGGTAAGCACGGGGTTCCCAGCAGAGTATCGTCGTGGGTGGTTGCCGGGTCAATTGCGGGCGACCAAAGCCTTTGTTTTAAGTATTTGGAAGCCATTTTCTTCTTCACATAATAAGGCCCAGGGTTCTTAGCGTTTGGAGTCTTCAGAATGTTCTCTTTATTCTCTTTTCGCTTTGGCATTGGCATAGAAACAGCTTCCGCCTTTCGCTTTCTGGTGGTTGGCACGGCAGAAACAAGCAGGTTCCTGCGTCCGTAGAATCGGGGTAGATCCATGGATGCACATGGAATAATGCACAATGCATTATCTGTACAAGAGCAAGTTCAGATAGAGATCAGCGTGTGGGAGGCTATGCAATTTGTGTCACCTTTTATACACTGTATTTTAATTTTTTCGTGGGCATGGACACGAGCTGCAGGTGTTAAAAGGGGGTGAACTGTGTACCAAACCTGTCAAACGAGGCCCATTAAATGAAATTATAAAAACATCATCCATTTTGTTCATTCAATGCACATCGAATACACAACGAATACACATTGAATATACAGTATATATTCCTCAATGCTTGATTTTTTTTTCTAAAAGCAGCGATGTCGAGGAAAAAGATTTCAAAGGATCTCAGCATGAGAATACAGGATATGTACAAGAATGGAAACAGAATTGCACAGATGCAACGCTGGTTACTTGCTTCGGGCTTCGATTTAACAACAAGCACAGTCTGTTATCATGCCCTTGGTAAGGCAAAAAGTGTAAAGAGGAATCCCACAGTCACTACAGAGTAAGTATTTTTGTTTTCTTTACTGTACAGTGTGTACTGTAATTACACTATCACTGGTAAAATGCTTTACTGTGTTTTTTATAGTATTTTTTTCCTAGCAATTATTTTATGGAAAAAAAATTGTCCTATTACTCTAATAACGTCTTGTATGCATGTTTTTAATATTTTATACATTTTTACATTCTTAACATCACTTACTTTTTATTTCGACTGTACTGTACATGTAAAACAAAAACAGATAGAGTGCGCAAATTATTAATTCTATTGTTTAAACCCTTCACCACCGTTGTGTTAATTTTAAAACATAATACAACCTCTAAATCGATGGGTGATCTGCAGCTATGTGAACAGGGGTGAAACCCCTAGGCAACTGAAACACAAAGAAAGACAAGAGCGCAAACGCACATAGTGAAGTTTGTAAAGATAGGTGTATATAATATTAGGGTATAATATCTGCGTACATCAGATTAGTGGGTAATAAGCATTTCATGTGCAATACATGAGTTTACCAAACGCCGCACTGCCGCCTCCAAGCCTCAGGAGTTCTCTCTCACAGCATCCAGGACAAGCTGCCACGGTTGTCGTATGGAACCTCCGCTGCGGTGCCGTATCCTGATCGATATCCTTCCCCAATCGCTGCCGTCACTACCGCTCACTCCTTGGATCTGCCTCCGACTGCCACTGCGCCTCAGAGTACTGTGTTGGTAGGTCACGTGTCCTGCGGGGTTTTGCGACCGGCCGCAAAGGGAGGTTGGGGCGTAAAGCGTGATGGTAGCTTTACTGCAGTATGCCGAGTGCAGCTCTTTGCATGAAATCAGTCCAATGTAGATAAACCACGCAGAGTGTGGAGATACAGTTCTAGGACTTTTAAAAATCTTTATCCAACGCGTTTCGAAGCATAAGCATAATGTCAAATTAAATTTAAAACACTGAACACTCTATTATTGGGAGAACAAATAAATGTTAACATTCCCCAGGGTAAACTAATCTAAATGGTCTATAGAAAACATCGCAGATCCCAATCCACATTAAGTCCGTTGGGTTGTAGCGTATTAAGTGTATGTATCCAATGCGCCTCTCGTTGGTGTAAAAGCTTAGTTCTGTCACCTCCCCGAGGGGGTATGGCTATGTGTTCTATTGCGCAACATTGGAAATGTTCTACAGAACCCAACGGACAGTTGTTAAAGGGTATTGGTACCGGATGTGTCATGTCTTTGTTTTTAATTAGCCTTAAGTGTTCCAAAATGCGGATTTTTAGGGCTCTACTTGTTAGCCCCACATATTGTTTTTTACATCCGCATTGTAACAAGTATACAACAAAGTTCATTTGGCATGACATAAACGTTCTTATATGGAATCTGCGTGTTTCATCATTGTTAGAGAAGTGCGTAGTTTTCATCATATTTGGACAAATCTTACAATGTCCGCATTTAAATGAACCGATTAATTTTGGAAAAAAGGACAGTTTAGTTTTATTATTGTTTGTTGTTTTCAACATACTGGGTGATAAAAGATTCCCTAATGTGGCTGCTCTGCGAAACACTATTTTGGGGCCCATACAGACCATTTTATTTAATAAAGATAATGTGGCCCAATGTTTACGTATTATTGCTTTAATAGTGTTCGCTTGCTCGCTGTAGTTAGTTATAAAGAATGGCGCTTCCGTGTTCTCAACCTGTGTGCCTTTCTTTGCACAACTAGTCGACATATTAATAAGCGTATCTCTATCTATATTCAATGCATGCTGATACGCTAGATCCAGATCTGTACTATCATACCCCCTGGACAGGAATCTCTCTCTCATCTCGTCTGCCCTGTGGACAAAGGCCTCCAATGTGGAGCAGTTCCGGCGCAAACGCAGGAACTGCCCCTTTGGAATGCCTCTGACCAGGGGGCGTGCGTGACAACTTTTAGCATGAAGTAATGAATTCCTGGCATTCTCTTTTCTATAAATGTCTGATTGGATATTGTACTCAATGTCTACATATAAATTCAAATCCAAAAATTGTATTTGGTTTTTGTTATATGTGTGAGTAAATTTCAGATTCAGTGTGTTATCTGCCAGGTATTCAAAAAACCTCAAAAGGTCCTCCTCCCCACCACTCCAGATCAAAATCAGGTCATCAATGTAGCGCTTGTAAAACATCACATGATGCCTGAAAGGGTTGGAATCTCCAAACACGTGGGACATCTTCCACCAACCCATGAACAGGTTGGCGTAGGAGGGGGCAAACGAAGTCCCCATAGCTGTCCCACGTGTTTGGAGATAGTACTGCTGGTCAAAGAAGAAATAGTTATGAGTGAGTGAGAATCTAATACTATCCAAAATAAAGGCTATGTGTGCTGGAGAAAGAGTAGAGTGATTGTGCAAAAAGAATTCAGTGGCTGTGAGACCGTGCTCGTGAGGGGGAGACGTTGGTGCAGCCCTGGTGTGTGCTTAATAAAGTTTTTTGAAGATACATCCGGGAGCTTCATTTCAGACATGCGCAGTTGCACATAGTGTTCCCACCTTCCTGTATTATCATTTCAATTTCTCATGCCCCCCTCCCTCTCTCCAGAGGCTCTGCCTTCTTTTGGGTTTTTCTATACGATTAGTTTCTCCAGCTATATTGTGTTAAACCCTTGCTCCCCCTGTTTTTCTGTTTCTCATATTTCACTAAGGGTCTTGGATGGTCCCTCTTTGGGGTTGAATCAGAAGGGATTCAAAGGTCATCTCTCATTGCCTAGAGAGACCTTATTTGTTGGTAACAATATTAAACTCATTGTAATTTATTTTGTATTTTATTTTTAATTTTATTTCTGATTTTGAGCTTAAAGTAAGCGCATGGTTCTCTTTGTATCATGATTTCACATCTGGTCACCGTTTCTTCCATGACAATGACCCGAAACACATGGTGTCCATATTCTTGCGAGCGGTATCAACTGGGTAAAGACGCCCCCGGAGTAAGTTCACCAGTTTTCCAGTGTGCTGTACGGTAAATGTACGGTAATTGTTTCTCATTGTATTACACTGTTTATATCTCTTTAACTAATTCACCCTCATCCTCCGTGATGCGCGGGGGATGTCGCGTGACGGGCCTGCCCCCTCTGGTCCCAGGAATCGGCAAGGGAGTGACGCGCGATTCAAGCTCTGCCCCCTGGCCTCTGTGATGCGCACAGGATGGCGCACGAGCAGTTTCACACTCAACCCTGATTAGGTTGCATCCTAGGGCACACCTGTGTGCACCAGCAGCCAATACACATCTACTTCTTGGTTCTGCCCTGGCTGGCTATTGGAGGCTCCTCCTATATATACTCTCAGTCTGCAGTCAGTCATTGCTGAGCATAGTCATTGTGAAGTGGTGCCTTGCCACATCAGTGTTCCTGAACCTTGCCTTGCCTTGCTTGCTGCTTAACCTCTTGTTGCCTGACCCTGCTAGTACCTTGGACTCTGATTCTCTCTACTCCTGATCCAGCTTGTCTGACAATTCTCCTGGCTCCTAGCCACGCACCCCTACTATCCGATACTCTCCAATACTGAACCTGGCTATGCACACTGATGATCTGCAACTCTCCGCTCCTGAACCTGGCAAGTACCTTAACTATTCTACCATCCGTAATCCTGACCTGGCCTGAATGACTACTCTACACTCTAGGCATGCCTGCGTGGCTGTGGGTCAGCGTTACTCAATTCCCTGCCTCACCACCGCGGTCACGCTTCGTGAGCTATGCATTACACCTACTGTATTTTTGTATTATTCATTTTTCCATGATTATCCTGCACAAATAAAATTGTTCCTTCTTTAAATTCATGAGAATCATTTGAGCGTTGTGTGTGTGTGTGTGTGTGTGAGGGCGGGGAAGGGGTGGAGAGGGCTGTATGCAGGATTATTACTTCAAAGAAGTCTTTTGAACAGGTCATCATAAAGTTTTGAAACCCACACCCCCAAATAAAAATTACAGTATGCCACCCACCTCATAAAGTACAGTATACACAAAGCTACTGATTGATTCTAAGAATAGCAAAAATTGTTATGCAAGCCCATGTCGAGAAAAAAAAGAAAAAAAAGAGTCTATGTTTTTTTTTTTCAAACTTGAAATTCACATTGAATGAGAAGTAATTCTCGCCAAAGCCCCAACCCAAGAAGGGCTTTTCACACGTGTGCATGCGTTTGTGAACCCAGTCTCAGGAAGATTACACTATGCCAAAAAGCCTCCAATTACAAATGAATGGCTTTGGGGGAGGTATCAAAAAGCAATACAAATACTTTAGCCTGTGTGTGTGTTTGTGTGCGTGTGTGTGTGTGTGGGTGGAGAGGGCTGTATGCAGGATTATTAGTTCAAAGAAATCTTTTGAACAGGTCATAATAATGTTTTGAAACCCACACCCCCAAATAAAAATTACAGTATGCCACCCACCTCATAAAGTACAGTATACATGACTGAAGTGTAGAATTAAAAAGCTAGTGATTGATTCTAAGAATAGCAAAAATTTTATGCAAGCCCATGTCGAGAAACAAAAGAAAAAAAAGGGTCTATTTTGTTTCTCTAAAAGTTTCAACAAGGTTCCAATGAGACATACTGTACATGCATGCGCCTAGATGTGATGACACGCATATGCGTTTCAACAAGGTTCCAATGAGACATTCACGCATGTGCCTAAATGTGATGACAAGCATATGCGTTTCAACAAGGTTCCAATGAGACATACACGCATGCGCCTAAATGTGATGATTCGCATATGCATTTCAACACGGTTCCAATGAGACATACACGCATGCGCATAAAATAAAAATAATATGAAAAGAAGAGCAAGCCTACAGTAGCAAGTTGATAGTATTGAATAATAAATAATGCATACTATATAGAATAAAAGATATACATTTTTATTTTTGGGGTTTCTTAGCAGAGACATACCTGTACTGTATTATACACATGAGCAGAAAAAATATTTAACATTCGGAAGAACAAGCGACGTTGTATTTTTGTATTATTATTCCCTTTATTATCCTGTACAAATACAACACAAATACAACACTTAATTCATACAAAATACGTATTTTCCATGTACTGTACACCATACAGTATTAACACGTAATGTTAATCTTAAAATTACAATTACTGTACACACTTGCAGAACTGTACGGCAATAAAAGACAGGTTGAATTGCTACAGGGTATTAGCTTTTTAAGACAACAACTCGCTATCACCCACTTGAGTTTCTCGACAGTATTGCAGACCGCGCAAAAAAGCAATTTTCTGAACCCGATAAAAACCTGAGTCAACAAGCATCATAAGGCGGGACGGTTGGAAGAAATTGCGTGCCATCACATGGGTTTTCCTGAGGTATAAACCATGCTATTAGCTAAAATTATGGATGCTGCATCAGTAAGTGACCAGGCGATTACAAGGTGTCCGGTATTACCGCAGATAAGACAGAGACCTGCGCAACATCTGCGCTGTTTTTCACCAGCTATATGCGGGTGCCTCCCAACTGCATAGGTTCCTCTATGGCCGGAGAATAAGGATCCAAGACTCCTGCAAGACGAGTAAGGAGTGATTGCATACCTTGTAGGCGTCACTCTCTCTCAGCCCTTCTCTCTTGAAGTCGTTGGTCCATTCGTATGCATAGAGCCGCGAGGTCTTCTAATTCCGTGGGATGATCTTGTGCAGCCAAATCATCCTTGAGGTTTTCGGACAACCCTTGCCAAAAATCTGCAGTCAAGGCCTCGTCATTCCAGTCAGTCTCGGCAGCTATGGTGCGAAACTTGACCGCTTACTGGGCCACAGAATGGTTACCCTGAGAAACATTTAAGAGAGATGAAGCGGCAGTTACCTTGCGTCCTGGGGTATCGATACTGTCCCTAATTCCTTAGTTAAGCAGTTAATATAGCAGGTGAGACCAGATGGGTGAGGCTCATGACAGAGCATTGTCCGTCAGTAGTGATACAATGTATGTCAACTTTCAAAATGAATCGAACACTTATTTAAAATTCCCCAACAGCTCAAAGGGTCACCTCCATATTGGTTGGGGGAAGGTAGTCGTGGCTCCAAAGCTGGGGTCAACAGAATGAGAGTGGGGGCAGACACTGCTTGTGGAGCAGTGTGAGGGGGGTCACATTTAATCTGGTCAGTAATTGTTTGCACTGTTCGTTGGAGCAGTTCCATTCGCTGGTCATTTTGAGCCAAGTATTTCTCCACTTTGTTGAACAATCCGGCCTGAGCATACTTTAACAGGTGCTCACCACAAACAGGACAAGACCGCAAGGCTGAGGTGGGGATGTAGATAACCACCGATCTACAACCGTGAGACCAGGCCGTATTGCAGAGTCAGGGTTGTGTATCCGTGTCAGGGTAGGAGAGTTCGGGTAGGTCAAGGTACTTGCCGAAGTCAGGGGTTGGAAAGTGGATAGTAGTCAAAATCTATAACCCAGGTCGAGGAGAGGAGAGTGGGAATCCAGAAGCGAGCCAAGTTCCAGGGGTTCGAGAAGGTAGTGGTCCAGGTATGAGGTTATGTCACAACGAAAGGACAAGGCATGGCACAGCAACAGCGACGAACAGATAGTTGCAAGCACAGGTACATAAACAGAAGCTTATGCTCAGCCAATTGCCTAGGGGCTAACTGAGCATATGAAGGAATGAGAGCCAATGGAAAGACTGCATGGAGGGAGGTCATTACACATAAGCTGATAGGAGGATAGGAGGTAACGGTATGTGCGGCAGGTGAGGAGCAGCTGAGATTGATCTGATTATATGTCTTACAGTGCAGTGTGCGCATGCAGGTAGCGTCATCAGGGAACCTGTCCCCCAAGTTTGTGTAGCGTTGGCAGAGCTTGAAGTCCGTCCCACCAGAGTTTTGCCTCCCGGCAGTGCAGTGCATTCACACAGACGGAGCTTTGCGCGTGTCCACCATAACACCATGTGATGCGTCTGGGGGCGGAGATTAGCCCTGATCCTGACAATGTATGAAACTCAGAATTCTATAAAGAACCTGTGAGCCAATGAGATTCGAATTCTCCGGTAGAAAGAGCACGGACAGACTTTCAAAGTTGCTATTGCACGAATAGCAGAGCAACTTGCTTCGATTTTAATCCAGAAAAGCCTGCCTGCCAGATTCTAAGTCCAGACTTTTGCGTAAAAGTTCTCAAAATACAACGTAGCGGACTCGGCTGGGATTGCATGCCGATTTGAGTTCCAGAAGATCGGTGGAAGCTTGCGGTCAAGAAAGTCCATTTCTCAGAAGAAAAGAGAGCAGTGGTGTGTGGAACTTTATGCCGATTTGGGTATCAGGTGATTCTGGGCTAAGTCCTGGCAGGGTGAGACTTTTATTTAGAGTTCCCTGCACTTTGGAAAGTCTAGTTCCCCCGTAGACTCCCAGTAAGTGTGTCTTTTTGTCTATATTTTGTGTTCCATTGTGTGTAAGAGAATTTGTGCGAATAAACTTCAATTTATATCATTACCTTGTTTTGCTCAGTGAATGTTTCCGGTTAAAAAGGTGTAAATTGCCTTGTCTCCCGTGACACGTGTCCTGATCTATGTGACTTAATTACTGTTTGAATTCAAGTTTTTTTTATATTAAGGGTGGAGTTAAAATTTGAAGGATTTGGAACAAGGAAAGTGTGAAACCAGGTATATGGAACTACAGTAAATTGTTAGCCCTTTAAACTACATAGTGTAACACTGAGCGGGACTGAGAATGTCACATAATGCACATCTTGCCATGTGTAACAGTGTTTTCCCCCACCCAATCACAGATAGGGGCCATTACAAGGTGTATGGTGCATATACCTGCTGGCAACAAGAGGGTTTCTGGGGTTCATACCCCACATATCTCCTTAGCAGTGCAGCACCTCCATCTGCTGCGAACTCAGGGAACTGAAGGTAATCTTCCATGGTAGAACTTATAGTCTCTCCCCCCAGTAAGGTCACGCACCAGGCAGGAGGTAAATTGCAAAACAGGAAACGGGTTTATTACCACACCCTTCAGTAACAGATACACTGCAGTCTTCTGCTGGATACAGTCTGTCAGGTCAGCAATCACTGAAGATGGTCCCTGGACCGCCACTACAGGCCAAGGGCAAATGCAGCCATCCTAGCTCTTCCCCATCTCCCTAGCAGAGGTAGAGGTAAGGAACACACTCACTCCCCAAAGGGAAGAGGAATAGAGAAGCCCAATATGCAGCTTCTCCAGTGTGTGACCTGCCTTCCTCAAGTGGGGGAAGGCACAACTACTAAATTTAGGGCGGTACTACCTTAAGTACAGCCAGAAGGCGGGCACCCCGCTCTCCCAGCTACAAAAGGATATACCACCCTCTTCTGTCACTCAAGTGCAGTACCAAAAGGAAGGTGGGAAACTGTCACGGTAGACCAGGTCTCATCAACATGTTAATACCGGGATTCTGGATTGAGCACAACAAGGAGGGCAACATAAATTGTAATTTATTTCCTTTTCAGACAAACACACAATTCTTCACAATTATACTTAATAAACACTTACTGGGATGGAGAAACGAAATAAAATGTCCATGGAACGAATGACTTGAAAACAAAGTCTCTGGGCACCCCTGTACGCATGCAAGTGGTTGCGCGATTTGAGCCATGCGACAATCCTTGGCTAGGGGCGCAAGTGGCCACCCCTGTAGCTCCGCCAAAGGAGATCTTTTCATTAAATTCTTACAGGATTTGTACGGGAATCCTGAGCTCAAATGAATTCTGGAAGAGGGGTGCGATCCTTGGATACGATGTTGTTAACCACTCACACTCCGGAATAACTGATGCTGTACTTGGACGGATCTTTGTGAAATCTCAGATGAATTTAACTAGGACTGGGCTGCAGGCATTTTTATAGGGTTAAGGGTCCTATCTCTAACATACCCAGCCAATCCTCCCGTGGTAAAAACTTTTCCCACCTATCCCAGACTTGCCAGTAGCTCACAAAAAGGGCAGAAGTTGCTTCATGGTTTGCTCAGAGCATGTGCTAACTTGACACCTAACCTGCTTAGCTTACCGGGCCCAACCCCTTACCTGGCGACAATAAGTCTGGGGTTTGGCTACCAAGTGTTGATAGCCCATATTTCACACTGATATCTGGGACTTTGCAATAATCTGGCCACCCTGACACCTAGGGTCTCTGAGGCTTTACAACTCCAGACTTCTCTTGACACTGGGGCACCAACTCAGCAGGGTGCCCATTGAAGTATGGAGATGAAAAATTCCTCAGCTCATTCATTCTTAACATATTGACATGCTAATGGATTCATTGCCGGACTGGCATTTTAAAACATACCTGAAACACATTTTATTTTTATATGTACTTTCTGTATATGTGGGTGATATAAAAACAACATGTATGTGAATGTTACAGTCTCAACTATCTGTATTCCAAAAATTAGAGTGCTAGCTCCTTCCTAACAAAAATGTGCTACTTAATTGTATAGGCTCTGTGATGTGGTTTGCGGTTTGAACTATGGCATACAATGTATCACTGCTAGCCAGAGTCAGTAACCGCAGAAGCACTCCACCACTTGACATTAATTGGTTAACGAGACCGCAGGATACATTATTGTATTCTGCCACTTCAACTAGACCGCAAACCCCTTATCCACTTGAGTCTGGGGTTAAGACTTCCCCGGAGGGTTTTGCGGTTTAGGAAGTGATACAGAGCTTCAATTGAGCCACTTACCACAGACGCACTTATTCAATTAACGCTTGGCACAGCGCTAGAAGCTTCCCCTTGTGTTGCGAATACAGTTTGCACATTCTACATACATTCATAGGACTGCAGCTAGTTAATGAGCTGCAAAACAGGGACATTACAGTTGATGTATAGGGGAAACATGGCATTGTGGTGACCAACAATTAACCCCTTCATCCCCAACAAGGTGTAGGGGTAAACAGCCGGCCATAAGACCTTTAATATTGGCCTGGTTAACCCCTTCACCGCCACATAAACCCCATAACAACTACTGGCAACCTGGGTTTACTGCCAGGAGGAAGCAAACTAGTAGCCAAAGGTGGCATGTCTACACTCTCCCTCTGGTAGATTCCCAACGATCTCAATTGGGTCCTAAATTTTCGGGTACCATCGTTAATTGAACCTGAAAATAACAAGAGAATTTCACATGAATATTACACGAATATGCATGATATACAGTTCTCTGTGAAACAGCACATGTCAAGGTATTGGTATATACAAAACGGCTGTCATACTAATATAGGTTGCTCCAACATGGAGAACCTTGTTCTTAGGGGGGTCGTCTCATGCCATTATCCACTCTCTCTAAACCGAGAGCAGAACGATATTCTGGTAACATACTGGGCACCCACATATCTCTTTGTCCCAGGATGGTTTGGGCATAGGTCTATGGGACATTACATATTTCTAATACCAGGCCAGAAAAGCATAAGTCAGAACACCCGGCCACACCGAACAACTATCTGTCTCAGGGGCCAAGGCCGTATCAGCCACAGCAGAGGCCGCTTGTTTACGGGCCAAATATTCAGTCATGGATTGGATAAAGGCAACAGTTCCTTTCACTGGAGCTATAGCGGTACACACTGAGCAGGAATTGAAGGCTTCTCATCCGCCCCAGCGATCACCATGGCAGTGGCATCATCACCAGAAGATATTGCGGGATCCAGTTGCAAGTCCAGGACCCACACCCAAAGGGGGTCGCCATCTGGCCGTTGCATAGGGGTTCTGTCTTTGCCTCTGTCAGCTTCCGCCACATGGATGTTGGCACCAGCAATCTTTACTGGAGAATCCCTGGAACGGCTTCCGGACACCTCCACGAAGGGTAGGGTTAGACTCATCCACCTTTCAGGTATCACGGTCGCGGTTACTGTTGCAGGACTCATCAGTCTCTTGGAGCCATTAGAACTGGTATGTTCCTCCACAGCATCAGTCAGCATACTGCTGCGGCACATCTGAGTCTAACACATTGCCGGTTTTTCCCTGGCTTTTTCCTGTAATGCGACGCACTTCACCTGGAGCATGCCGCATTCATTTCGCGTTCCCAGCCGCGGGTCATGCGCGGGTCATGTGCGGTTGACGTGCGGCCAAATGTACTGTATCAGAGAATCAGGCATTATTCCTGGGTACATTTTTAGGGGAACTGACAACTCCGGACCCCAACTACCTACTGCTGCGGCAGCTTTTATTCTAACAAATCGCCGTTTTTTCCCTGGCTTTTTCCTGGAATGCGACGCTCTTCACCTGGCGCATGCCACGTTCATTTTGCGTTCCCAGCCACGGGTCATGCAGATATTCATGAATTGTAATGTGTATGCGCTTCAGTAATGTGTCGACTTGCAGGTGTTTCGTTTAAAAAAGATACCACAGTGTGCTTTTGTAACTTGGCCTTGAGACTGAAGGAAGAGGTTGCAAAAATATATCAATTTAGGCTTTTCATATTAAAGAAAGACAAAGACCAGTTTCGGTTATAGTATTCTCCAGAGACCCATCCACAATGAGTGTTCAAGTGCAGCCCGTTTTCCAAAAACCCGACAGAAGTTACGCGTATTTGATATGGGCCGCGATTAATGCAACAGATAATAAGATGGCAATAGTTGTTCAAATTTATTAGTATTTTATCGAAAACTATGACTTTTACAAATTTTCGCCAGCTCTTCATACGTTGAAGCGTGCAATAAGGAAAAGGTTATGTAGCGATCCCTGTTTTTATCGTATTGAGCCACAATTTGTTGGAGGGTATTGGTGTGTATCACTGGCTTTTTCCTGTATCTATGATCATGCAGACAGCAAAAGGCAAAGGGTCATGTTAAAACCAACTAAGAAACGACAGTCGCTGCCAAGCAATGCACCAGCACCGGCTTCCAATGACGGTCCCGCCGTCAGTGACAACCCTGAGCCTGAGCCGGATTTTGCGTGCAGTTTCGATCAAGCTTGCATGTACCTATGCAATTTCCAGCCTCATCAGCTGACTACAGGTGGACTAGTCCCGCTGCAAACTATCAACGTGGATGATCAAGAACGCTGGACTGGCAGTGGACCGGCGCCGGCGCCAGCTGAATGGGAAATTCTATGGTGAGTATTGTTGCCGTATTATTTTCTGTGTTTTTTTTATTTTGACAATACAGTATCAATATCGGTGCGATTCAAAAGTCAAGCGATTCTCCTGTAAGTAATATTATTGGCTGAGCGGCTTCTCCAGTACTGTACTGCAGATACTGAACTATTGGTGGAACGCTAGGCGCATGCGTATTGGAACCTTCTTGAAACGCATACAATATGCGTGTCATTACATCGACGGTAGGCGCATGCGCGTGTGAACAGGAGACGCCCCCCGAGAAAATTATTGGTGGGACTGGCTGGGAACTTCTTTAGACCATTTCAGTAAAACTTTTCTTTTTGTTTTTCATCAGAAAAGAAAACGGCTAATGGAGGGATTTCGATGGATAATATCGCTTTGTGTAACAATGCCTGCACATTGCTGAATTGGATTTAAAAAGCCACGTACCGGAGTCTACAGTTTAGTGGCTGATGTACACTATGCTGATGTTTTGCGGCCGTACAGTACACAATACTTTTTTATAAACAGTATACTGTGTAATAAACCCGAAAAATAAAAACTATGCATTTATTCTACATGTATTACAGTACTGTACATACAGTATGTGTATTCTATACAGTGCCAGTACATACAGTACAGTAATGTACTGTATGTGTCTTCTATTTTTTTTAATACTCTTGTACTGAGCATGCCTACAGTATACAGTACAGTGTGCCTGGACAGTAGTGTACATTCTAGAAACACGGTATTTTGTTACAGTAGCAAAGGAGCCAATGGAACAATGTAAAACAAATCAACATGTTCTTTTATTGGTGGAGTAAGTATAAAAACATTTATTTACAAATACTGTACAATGTAGAAACATTTTAAGTGCAAAGCAATTCAAAACATCAACAGGTGTATGGTTTACTGCTACATTTGTGAAAACATTTATGTCAGTCAGTATGGTTTACAGTCACATGTTTTAAAAACAAATTCTTTATTCATAAAATATACAAACCGCAACATCTACTTTATCAAAGAACGGCAAGTCAAAACATATACAGTGGGATGGTCTGCAAAACAGTCTGCACCAGTACAGTCCATGAGGGCAGCAGACAGGCCCGGTTTTCAGGACAACCTTGAAAACCGTGCCTGTTTGCGGCCCTCAGGGACTGGAATTGTGCAGGTCCTGTGTGTACAGCAAGTTAAAAAATTTCTGTCTAAATACAAGTTAAAAAACACACAACAACATCTTCTTTATTTAAGTACAGCAGGTCAAAACATGTACAATACAGTTCAGCACAACAGTATGGTCTTACCTGTGATTAAAAAAAATATTTATTCATAAAATACAGTATTCAAAATGCAACATCTACTTTATTAAAGAAACATACAGTATACAGTACAGTGGGATGGTGTGCAAAACAGTCAGTCAGGCCTGCACCACTACAGACCTTGAGGGCAGCAGACAGGCCCGGTTTTCAGAACAACCTTGAAAACCGTGCCTGTTTGCGGCCCTCTGGGACTGGAATTGTGCAGGTCCTGTGTGTGTGTACAGCAAGTTAAAACATTTCTGTATAAATACAAGTTAAAAAACACACAACAACATCTTCTTTATTTAAGTACAGCAGGTCAAAACATGTACAGTACAGCACAGTTCAGCACAACAGTATGGTCTTACAGTTCCCGTGATTAATCCAGAAAGTCCACCACATTGTCCGTCCATGGCCGATTCCTTGCATGGCGCAAAACTCCATTAATGCAGTCTCGAACGACTTTCATTACAGGATCTGTAATTGGATAAAAGCGCCGCATTTCATCCAGAATGTTCTTTCTGAAATTGGCAGGAAGCGCCTTTTTTACGCGATTTCCGTCGTAGTTCACTTTGAAGGCCCTGTCACAGTACAACGAGTAGGGAACATGGTGCTTAAAAAGTAACAAGGCATACTTGTGGGGTGCACCCGCACTCATCACCCTATGCTTCTCCCTAAGTGCTGGTGTCAGATCGCGCAGGGTGATGTTGGGCACCGTATCAATGCGAGCAAATGTAGGTTTTCTGCGAGCGGGTGTGCTTGAGGCGACGGGCGATGGTAGGTTGTCTGGGAGGAAGCTTTCCTCCGGTCTTGGTCACCGTGTTGTTTCCTGTCGTGGTCTTGATGGGGTTGTCATGCCCTCCTCAACGGCATACATGTACACTACATCTTCTGGTGGAGGGGGTGCACTTGGTGATGGAAGGGGGTCGATGCTCCCATTCATTACATCCATGTCACCCCCCTGCTCCGGCATCGGGAAACAGGGGCATTAACACCAAGCAAACGATGTATACCCGCTATGTCAGCCTCTATCTTCTCCATCCGTTGATCCATATGTAGCATCCGTTGCTCCACATTTAACATGGTCTCCAGAAGCTGATCTATCTTTGCTAGCAGAGTTTCCGGGGAGATCCCCACTTGTGTGCGCGGACATATGTGTGGATAGGTGCAACGGAGGATGAGATGGGGGTTCCATGGGGAGAAGCGGCAGCGACATCGATGAAGGGTGGAGGAGGTGACCTGTGGATATCCGGTAGAGGAGAAGCGGCAGCGTCGTCGAAGAGGGATGGAGAAAGTGGCCTTTGGATTTCCGGGTGAGAAGCAGAGTCATCTAAGAGCAAAGGAGAAAGTGACCCATGGATTTCAGAGGCGGCAGCGTCGTCGGATAGAACCGGAGAAGATGGCCTGTGGGTTTCCGGGAGGGCGGCGGCAGCGTCGAGGACGAGGGGTGGAGAAGACGAGCTGAAGATTTCCGGGACAGCAGCGGCAGAGTCGTTGAAGCATATGGGAGGTGGTGGTCTGCGGGTTCGATGGGTTGGCTGCCAATCGTTTTGCGTCGAGAGTACATCACCGTATATCTTCTTGACATAATAAGGCTGACGTCTATGAAAACCCTTAGCCTTTGGGGTCAGCAGAAGGTTTTCCTTATTGGCCTTAGCCTGTCGCTTTTGCCTTGGCATGGAAACGGCAACCGCCTTTCGCTTTTTCTGCATGACAGGCACGGCATAGGCGAGAGGGTTCCTGCGTCCGTACAATCGGAGTTGTTCTAGTGGAGCAGGTGGCACAATGCAGTACAGTATCTGGACAAGGGCAAGTTCAGATAAAGATCATCGAGTGGTGGGCTATGCAAAGTGTGTAACCTTTTATGCATGGCGGAGAGGTAAATGTGCTGAAAGTGGGCGTACTCTAATGTGAGTCATTAACGTATAAATACACCATCCATTTTGTGGATTCACTGCACATCGACTAAACATCGAATGTACATTCTTGTGTTTGTATTTCTTTCTACTCGCAGCAATGGTTGTTAAAAAGATTTCCAAGGATCTCAGCATGCGAATTAAGGAGATGTACACGAGCGGACACCGAATTGCTGCTATCCAACGCTGGTTAGCTACTTCTGGCCTCGTTGTGCCAGCAACCACTGTGAGCTATCATGCTCATGGAAAAAACAGAGAACGCAAAAGGGCACCAGGGGTAACAAACGCGTAAGTATATTTATAAAACTTTTAAAAAAATATTTGATCCAAAAATGTACTGTACATCTACAGTACTGTATCTAATATTTTTGTTATTTCTGTAGATTTATATTACAACAGTATATATATTTTGTATATTTATATTTATATTATAACAGTATATATATTTTGTATATTTATATTACAACAGTATATATATTTTGTATATTTATATTACAACAGTGTATATATTTTGTATATTTATATTGCAACAGTATATATATTTTGTATATTTATATTTATATTACAACAGTATATATATTTTGTATATTTATATTTATATTACAACAGTATATATATTTTGTATATTTAATATTTATATTTATATTACAACAGTATATATATTTTGTATATTTATATTACAACAGTATATATATTTTGTATATTTATATTTATATTACAACAGTATATATATTTTGTATATTTATATTACAACAGTATATATATTTTGTATATTTATATTTAAATTACAACAGTATATATATTTTGTATATTTATATTTCAACAGTTTTATTTTGCTGCATACTGTATTAATAGAACAATATATTGTATCCTCTTGATCTACTGTCTCTAATTTTTTTACTTACCGGAATGTTTTTCTTTACATTGTAGGGAGACAACTCTTCTGGTGGACAAAATAAGTGAGGAGAATGATGAGAGGAGTGCATTAAGGGTCAAATAAACTCTGCAGGAAAATCACAATCTCGCTGTATCCGAGACCAGCATAAAGAAGATGAGACGCAGCATTGGATGGAAATATGGACGTGTGAGGTTAGTACTGGACAGTACAGGAGGTAAAAGTGTTCTTTAGTAAACTGTACTGTACCGCTAAAATTATTTATTCCTTGTCATTACAGAGCGTACCCCATGATAAGGGACACAAACAAAATCAAAAGAGTGGTCCAGGCCCAGGCATGGATCGACAGTGGAGAAACTTTCCAGGATTGCATCTTCACTGATGAGTCTACTGTGTCGCTGGAGAGATTTGCAAGCTTTGCATTCCACAAAAAAGACCGCATATCTTTGAAGCCGCGGCCAAAAAACCCCGTGAAGATGCATGTGTGGGGTGCCATCTCTAGGCGTGGACCAGGATGCATTGTCATCTTTGAAGGTAAAATCTATCAAATATAATGTAGCCTTATGCACTGTACTTTAATAGTGTAGCCTTACTGTATGCACTGTACTGTACTATTGTGCAGTTTTTTGAGCACTTTCCTTTTCTTGCTATAGGAATCATGGATAAAGATTTCTTCCAAGACAAAATTGTCCCTGAGATAGTGCAATACATCACACGCGAGTTCCCGAATGGTCACCGCTTCTACCAGGACAACGATCCGAAGCACACCGCATCAACAGCGCATATCCTTGAGCGCGGTATCAACTGAGTGAAGATGCCAGCGGAGTAAGTGCGGTAACCGTGTCTCATTTGTTTCCCACAGTTTTTACTGTGTACTGTATCTCTTAAACCAATTGTCCTTTTTTTTCCAATGACAGATCGCCAGATTTCAATCCGATCGAAATGGTCTGGCATCAGCTGAAGGACCATATCCGGAAAGTGGCGAAACCCTCCAAAAAGGATGAGTTGTTGAAAGGCATAATGAGTTTTTGGAACGATGTACTCACCGTGGAACGCTGCAATAAATATATAGACCATATTGCCACTGTGTTGCCCATTGTCATCGCGCGTAATGGGCAAGCATCAGGAAAGTAGTACTGTGTTGTAGTATTGTAAGTACAGTATGATACAGGTAAGTATGGCACAGATTTTTTCTTTCCCAACAGTCAGAGTATACAGTAGTTACAGTTTTATCTTTACAGAGAGCAGCAGTATAGATTAGTTTGACAGTTCTACAGTAACTGCCTACTAACTGCTCAATTTTTTTCTTTCCAGAGAAAGCAGCACCAGCCATGTACAGTAGTACTACACATCACACAATGCCATAATACAGTACGCACATAACTGCACTCATTTTTTGTTTTCTTGTCGTTTCAGGAAAAAAGGGTGGCCTGGGGGGAGGTGGGTTTTGTGTCCAGTCTAATCTGTTTGTACTGTAAAATGTACAGAAAATAAACAGCAGTAATGATGTACACAAAACCTCTTCTCTTTCAATGAACTACTGTACTGTACACAGAATAAGGAACAAGATAAAGACGGAAAAAACAATATTACTATATATATATATATATATATATATATATATATATATATTATATATATATAATACATTACAGTATATATTATTAAATAATATTCTTATAAATGTGCATTATTCATGTTTCCCCATGTTTTAGAAATGTTTTCTAAATGTTTATCCAATTTCAATCTGCCAAAAGAACTTAATAAAGACTGCATTATGTATTATTCATGATTATTTTTATATTTGTATTTTTTGGTTCCTGATAAAATAAAATAAATATTTATTTACATTCCTGCTAGTCATAATCATTTACAACAACCACAACCCCCCCCCCACCCCTACAGTACACCAATGAATCAGTTAATGTTTTTTTCAACTCTCAATTCTCACAATGCTGTGCAAATCGGATTTACATTTCAAAATCGAGAAGGGATTTTCCAAAGCGTTACCGTAAATAAAGCCTCAAAGGGTTGGGGGGGGGGGGTGATTACACGCAGGCGCAGTGAGGCTTTGTAGGTCGGCTATGGACGGATTAAGAACACAATGGCAATATTCAGAAAATTAACGACTCTGTGGAGAGAAGGGGTTGGGTGACTCATGCGCTTTAAGCAGCAAGCTCCCATCTCTAAAAGGATTAGAGTACACGCAGGCGCAGTGAGGCAATTGACGCTCGCTAGGGACGGATTAAAAACACAATGACTAACTAACTTCAGAAAATTAATGACTCTGTGGAGGTGTCTGTCGATAAGAGTTTGTGTGTGTGTGGGGGGAGGGATGAAGGATTAGTTATGCAGCAGTTCAAAGAAATAACATACTGTACTGTAGAGTACTGTAATTTCAAAAGGCAGTTCATCATAATACTGTAATTTGATCCCTACACCCCCCAAATACAGTACATTAAAAGCACACAAATCAACCATGTGCAGGCAAACGCACAGATTTAATATCGTAATATCAAGATTGTTTTTGCAGGCTTGTGGATAAAATAACAGTTATAAAATCATAATTAAATTTTTTGGGGGGGCACTCAAGCAAGCAGTGGTGGGTGAAGTTACAGGCGCATCTCAGAGAGAATTACACGCAGGCGCAGTGAGGCTTTGTAGGTCGGCTATGGACGGATTCAGAACACAATGGCAAGATTCAGTAAATTAACGACTCTGTGTAGAGGGGGGGGTTGGGTGACTCATGCACAGTAAGCAGCTAGCTCCCATCTCTAAAAGGATTACACGCAGGCGCAGTGAGGCTTTGTAGATCGGCTATGGACGAATTAAGAACACAATGGCAAGATTCAGAAAATTAACGACTCTGTGGAATTTCAAATCCTTGAGCTAGTGTTCGTGGGGGAGGAGGCTGCAGGGTACAGCTGCATGAAGTTCAAAGCTAAAGACATACTTTGATTTCAAAAGGCAGTTCATCATAATAATACACCCCCAAATACAGTATGTAAAAATCACACAAATCAACCATGTGCAGGGTCGCAGTCAAAAGCTACAGCACAGATTGAATATCGTAATACAGTAAGATGGGTTTTGCAGTCTCTTGTGGAGAAAATAAAAATAAAAAAATTACTGCGCGCGCACACACAGACTGTGTACTGACGTAGGTTGAACCGCGAAGGTATTAGACTTCCAAGACAACAGCTCGCAAACGCCCCCCTGAGTTTTTACATGGCATTGCAGTAATGCAGACAGCGAGAATAAAATGCTAATATCACGAGCGCGAAAATAACACAGTTCACTCCGGGCAAAAACGACAAAAAAACACACCTAACCGGGATAATCTGAGAGCCGCGGATCTAGCCGTCTTAGTCTCAGATCGGTCGCCACTGTAGTCGACTGCGGTCGAAGCACCACAGAAAACCGTCTGCTACTGGTACAGGAGGAAGAGGGCAGGGACTCATCCGCAAGTGAGAGACACCAAATAATTTCCTAGTCACCAGTGGCAATCAACAGAGCGGGACCTGACTCATGCACCTCTGAGAACAACAGTGTTTCATCACCCCAGGTAGTCACCTTACTCTGGTGCTCGTGTTCTGGTTCCGGTTCACCGACTGTCTCTGGTTCCTCTGCGGTTACCGAGTCTGGAATGTCTCAGCTTGCTTTGTGGTCATCGAGATAAACAAATCCCCTTGGGCCTCAGCTAGGGCGCAGGGACCCTCCAAAGACGCCATAGTTGAGGTAGATTTAATAGCAGCAGTATCGACCGCCCAGGTGGAGGGGTCAGACACATCTTTCTTTGCGAATTCCATAGACCGCAGCATCGTGGGTTTCAGGAACTGTGCTGTGCAGCAGGCACACTTGGCTCCCCAGGTCAATTCACCACCTGGGAAATCACACTTGGGGCATAGGCATCAGATGAGGCATCAGATGTACCTTTTTCCTTCCACCTTCACCACCAGGACACCTCTTGGTCGCCGATAGGGGTCGAAGTCCATACCACCAGACATATTCAAGCCTTTTTGTAAGCACGTGCACAAGAAAAATGGTATGTTTACTCCTTTAGCTCATAGAGGAAGGAACAGAGGGCACAGCGGATTTTGCAAATTCAAACTCATTTATTGGTCCAACACAACGTTTCGACCGTGGAGGTCTTTTTCAAGTGACAATTAGCTGAACTCCTTTAGCTCGCCAGACTTCAAAGAACTGAGGGTGCAGTTCACCACATCTGGCACCTCCTTTGTTCTCCAAAGATGTTAGGCATTGGTTATCAGCACGCTCCCTCCCTCTGGTGGAGATTATAGGAGGGGCAACCGATGACATGGATAGTGCGTGACTCTGTCACTGGCTTGAGCCATTCACATCGCTTGGCTGGGGTTCTGCTTTCGCACCAGACCCTTGTAAAACTTTGCAAAAAGTTCAAGTGCCACCTGTTTGCAAGCAGCACATGTGCTCTCCATCATTGGTGGCAGATACCATTTTAGCTCATGTAACTCACGTGGCGCATTCCCGGGCAAGGGAACTTCCATTTTGAGCACAGTCCATTCTCTGATCCCACAGGAATCACAATTCTTACATAAATCCATTTCCTGTGGTCTCTGCAGCATATAGATTAGCAGTCTACCAAGAGTAGGTTGTACCCCAGGCTAGCAAAGCTCCATCTCGATACGCTGCACATGATTACAGTCCATTGCAAGCACTCTGTGGTTCCATAGTCTGGCTACTGGCTAGTAATACTCTGGGCTTCTTCCTTATAAGTACCCTTACACCGCCCCACTTGGCTGCCAGTATCGCGGACCCTCTCCAGAGGTCTCGGGGACTCAGTTAACAAAAGCACCCCCTTTAAGCATCCCAACTACCTGCCTTAGGGTGACATAGAATAGCAATAGCCCTTGTCCCCAAACCATTCACCCGATAGGGCAGTCTAGGCCATAGCTCCTTGTGGTGAGCGATATCACCCTGACACTACACCTAGCCTTCCTCCTTCAATAGCACTTGTTCTGGAAGTGTGCCTTGCTACTTCCACCTTTGTTTCGCTGAAAGCCTGTCCAGTTAAAGATCTCAGCAGCGCCTCCAAATGTAATGGTGTTTCCCCCACCCAATCGCATATAGGGGCGATTACAGGGTGTAGGGTTCATATACCTGCGAGCAACAGGAGTTCTGAGCCGTACGCCGATGTTAGTGGGAACACAGGAACAGGCTTCTGGGGTTCATACCCCACATATTTTCTTAGCAGTGCAGCGCCTCCATCTGCCGTGGACTCCAGGAACTGAAGGTGATCTTCTACAGTAGAACTTATTACCTCTCCCCCCAGTAAGGTCACGCACCAGGCAGGAGGTATATTGCAAAACAGGAACGGGTTTATTACTACACTCTGCAGTAACAGTTATACGGCAGTCTTCTGCTGGATACGGTCTGTCAGGTCAGCTATCACTGAAGATTGTCCCTGGACCAACACTACAGGCCAAGGGCACCCACAGCCATCCTAGCTCTTCCTCACCTCCCTAGCAGTGGCAGAGGTAAGGTACACACGCACTCTCAAGGGAAGAGGAATAGAGTAGGCCCAACATGCAGTCTCTCCAATGTGTGACCTGCCTTCCACAAGTGGGGGAAGGCACAACTACTAACTTTAGGGTGGTCCTGTTGTTCCAGTTACAACAGGATGTACCACCCTCTGCTGTCACTCAAGTGCAGTACCAAAAGGAAGGGGGGATATCCCATACCAACTATTGACAACCTGATTGTACCAGGGTTTACTGCCAGGAGGGAAGCAAACTAGTAGCCACAGGTGGCATGGCTACATATGTGTACTTAGATTATCTGTTCCAGGGAGCATACCACTGTGGGAAGTATGAGCAGGTGGTCTCTTTGGTATCTTAAATTGCTTATCTGAAGAGGTAACTTGCAACATTGAGGTACATTGATAATCTTGAAACGAGTACTCATTGAGCAGGCCCTGACTGGGACTAGTGGTGCATAGGGTGGAGCTGTAAGTGAGCACCAGGAAAAGATAGGTAGCTGGGTAACAGTTAGGCCTCGTCCAGGCTGAGTGCTTGCTCATGAGCGATCACAACAATTAAAGTAAATTGTTGTGGTCAAGATATGCGCACACAAGCACGTGATCGCTTGGCGCTTTGATACTTGGCGAGAAATCAATTTGATTTGGTCATGCGCTGGTACAATATGTGAGCAGTTCGCCCAATGAGGGCCAACCAGCTCTGTGACATCATAGCCACACACACCAACACCCCCACCCCCGAGCACGCAACTAACTGGCCAGGAATCACCCAGCGCCTGACATCATGGTGCTTGAGCACCAGCCAGTGCCTTCCAACCCTGGATGAGGCCTTAGAAGGGGAAACAGGGTGAAGAGGAAGAGGCCAGTTCGGAGATTGCCCATCCCAATAGATTTACCAAATTAAGTGAAGATATTGGGGTGTCATAGCAGGAATGGCAGGCTGGGGGAAACCAATTTCTCTGGATGCCAGGGAATAGTTCATCCAGCAAACAGGGGACTTACACTGGCGACACACTTAATCGCACTACGGCCAGATCCGCAAGCCGGGAGATTTCCCGGCTTGCTAGTGGCCGCCCCTCGGCGTGCCGCGCGTCACCGACGCGCGGTCACACGTCATTGGGAGCCTGCGCCCCCTGCACGCGCGTCCAGGGCTCCCCGAGGGAGCCCTGGTGTCCCGCGATGTGGGGGACGGCGGCAGGGGGTTCCGGGGGACCCGGCGGACCCGGCAGGGGTAGGGAGAGCGCCCCGATCAGAGGGCGCTCTTCCGCTGCTTCGGCGCGCGCCCGTCACCCTCCGGCGCGCGCCAGGCTACTGCTGCGGCCGAGAACGGGCAAATGCTCGAATAAACTCGGCCGCAGCAGTAGGGGACTCAGAGACCAACAAAGGTGGTGTTAGAGCACTCTCATATAGGATGATAGATCTGGCAATCTGTTGCCATAACCACATGAACCAAACAGTTTTTTTATTTCCCAGGGGCTCAAATTTGGCACATTGCAGATTTGGTAGACAGATTGTTGGGAGGGGTTGGGACTGTCCCAGTGGTCTTGGTACACATTGGCACCTATGACAATGTTTGAGAAATCAGGGAATGATGAAGTCAGTTATGCTGGTGATACATTTTCGAAAGAGATTGTCCAGAGACCTGCTTTTGTAATTATTCAGAGCTTATCAGTAAAAGAAAACAGTTCTGAAACTGATCGGAACTTTGAGAGACTTAAATCTGAGGTGTGAAAAGCAAGGATAGTGAGATGCATATCCAGCAGAGGAAACAATACACTCTACGCTACCCCAGCCACATAGAGATGCAGCAAGGAAACTGAACCTGCAGTTCGGAAATACCAGGGCGAGTGACTTGCACACCACCAAGGATCAGAGGAACTGATGAGCACAAAGGCTTTTTCTACTCTATAAAAAGGGGGGGTTGGAGCGCAGAGAGAAAAAGGTGGTATTAGACAAAATCACTTTATTGGGTAAAATAACATCTAAAACTTACAATCAGTAAAGCTGCATCGCCCGTGGGGTTCCCAAGCCAGTCCTCACTAACACTGCCTCCCTCGGCAGTGCCTTACTGCGAGTCGTTACCCTGCTACAACCCGGAAGAGGAAGTCCAAGGCTAGGCTCTCTCGCGAGATCGCTATTTGGGAAGTGCTGGCTCTGGCTGGATATTCAAAATGAATGAAACCCTGTGGGCTACCGGTACCACTCTCCAAGACCGAGTGTGTACCCTATATTCTATGCAACCACTCAACGCGTTTCGCGCGATCTTGCGCTTCGTCAGGAGGTAGTATACATCTCTGGGGGCTGCCTTATATAGGCCACCCCTCCCCTAATCATGCTAAATCTCTTACACATGTGCATACTTGTTACAATGAATAATTAATGATCCTGTGATTAAACAATTACTTTCAACATGACATACATAAAAACAGTTCTCTATTATCTTATACATTAAATTTAAAACCTGTCTCACCCATCTTAAAAGAAAAATAATTTTTTCTAGAACATTTCTTTCAAATTACTGTAAAAGTTCCTGAAAATACTACCTGACTAGTACTTAGATCCTTAGATCATTCTCTTTCTTGTCTGCATAATTGACTTGCCTACTCTAGTCAAACTTAATCTAGTTGCAGATCCCTTATTGAAAAATTAATAGTTAATATATAAAAAATATAAATATCTGTATCCTCTTTTTCCTATTTAAAAATTAATTAAAATATATATATAAATATATACCGACTAGAATTTAAAAACTGTTAAATCTAAAACTCATATTTTTCTTGTTATACAATTAGAATCCATATAGCTATCTAAGGAAGGGATTTAACTCTATCATTTCATTCAGACCATCAGGCATTTTGCTTTTAAGTGTATATATCCAAAATTGTTCGCGTTGGAGTAACTTTTGATCTCTATTCCCTTTTCTAATATCTTTTTGGACTATCTCTAAACCTCTAAATCTTAGACCTTCCGGTAACCCATTGTGGTAATGTAAGAAGTGCAGGGACAAATTATGTACTTTTTTGCCATTTTCCACATTACGTTTGGCGTTTCTAATACCGTTAACATGTTCACCAATTCGTACTTTAAGTGGTCTTATAGTTTTTCCAACGTAACATTTGTTGCATGGGCATGTGATAATGTAAACTATAAAATTTGTTTGGCATGTAATAAAATTTTTAATTCTGTATTCTGACCCTGTTTGTTGATTCACAAAGACCTTCTCGGTAGACATGTATGGGCACATTACGCATTTCCCACATTTGAAATTACCCAATGGTTTATTCAAAAAGTGTGTTTGCTTTAAAACTTTAGATCCCTTTAGAAAACTAGACACTTTAGACACTTGGTGAATAAACATTGGGAGGTCTTACAAATGGATCCCATCTTAGGCAAAAAACTAAAAGACAAACCAAAGGTTATCTTTAGGAAGGCACAAAATTTGAAAAATATTTTGGCACCTAGTTTTCTAAAGGGATCTAAAGTTTTAAAGCAAACACACTTTTTGAATAAACCATTGGGTAATTTCAAATGTGGGAAATGCGTAATGTGCCCATACATGTCTACCGAGAAGGTCTTTGTGAATCAACAAACAGGGTCAGAATACAGAATTAAAAATTTTATTACATGCCAAACAAATTTTATAGTTTACATTATCACATGCCCATGCAACAAATGTTACGTTGGAAAAACTATAAGACCACTTAAAGTACGAATTGGTGAACATGTTAACGGTATTAGAAACGCCAAACGTAATGTGGAAAATGGCAAAAAAGTACATAATTTGTCCCTGCACTTCTTACATTACCACAATGGGTTACCGGAAGGTCTAAGATTTAGAGGTTTAGAGATAGTCCAAAAAGATATTAGAAAAGGGAATAGAGATCAAAAGTTACTCCAACGCGAACAATTTTGGATATATACACTTAAAAGCAAAATGCCTGATGGTCTGAATGAAATGATAGAGTTAAATCCCTTCCTTAGATAGCTATATGGATTCTAATTGTATAACAAGAAAAATATGAGTTTTAGATTTAACAGTTTTTAAATTCTAGTCGGTATATATTTATATATATATTTTAATTAATTTTTAAATAGGAAAAAGAGGATACAGATATTTATATTTTTTATATATTAACTATTAATTTTTCAATAAGGGATCTGCAACTAGATTAAGTTTGACTAGAGTAGGCAAGTCAATTATGCAGACAAGAAAGAGAATGATCTAAGGATCTAAGTACTAGTCAGGTAGTATTTTCAGGAACTTTTACAGTAATTTGAAAGAAATGTTCTAGAAAAAATTATTTTTCTTTTAAGATGGGTGAGACAGGTTTTAAATTTAATGTATAAGATAATAGAGAACTGTTTTTATGTATGTCATGTTGAAAGTAATTGTTTAATCACAGGATCATTCATTATTCATTGTAACAAGTATGCACATGTGTAAGAGATTTAGCATGATTAGGGGAGGGGTGGCCTATATAAGGCAGCCCCCAGAGATGTATACTACCTCCTGACGAAGCGCAAGATCGCGCGAAACGCGTTGAGGGGTTGCATAGAATATAGGGTACACACTCGGTCTTGGAGAGTGGTACCGGTAGCCCACAGGGTTTCATTCATTTTGAATATCCAGCCAGAGCCAGCACTTCCCAAATAGCGATCTCGCGAGAGAGCCTAGCCTTGGACTTCCTCTTCCGGGTTGTAGCAGGGTAACGACTCGCAGTAAGGCACTGCCGAGGGAGGCAGTGTTAGTGAGGACTGGCTTGGGAACCCCACGGGCGATGCAGCTTTACTGATTGTAAGTTTTAGATGTTATTTTACCCAATAAAGTGATTTTGTCTAATACCACCTTTTTCTCTCTGCGCTCCAACCCCCCCTTTTTTTGTTACTTTCTGACTGTTATCCCGGGTGATCGCCGGAGGAATTGGGAGCTGCGGGAGAAGGTGGATAGCAGAGATATCCAGGAGAGAACAGACGAGCGCAGTCTCCATTTTTGCTGGGAACTTTTTCTACTCTATGCTTATATTATAAGCTTTTTTTGTGAGTGATACTTTGTTCATAATATACATTTATTTAAAAACAGTATTGTACAGCACCGACACACTTTATTCGAGCAAATACCCAGTATGTACCTGGCAGATACCTGGAATGCGCCGCTCCTCACCTCTGACAAGCCCCGTTGCGTTTGCCTTCCCAGCCTGGGTTCATGCCTGGCTGATGGGCGGCTGATCTGTTAAATGATAATGATTAGGATTTAATAGGCTGCAATGCTTCGCGTGTCTACCAGATGGCATAAATTCATGAATTGTAATGCAGTATATATATATATATACTGTGCAGTATTGCAGCCAGCGGGAATAAAATGCTTCAATCCCTGCCTGAAAATAACCCAATGCACTCGGGCAGAAAACAGTCACAAACCTCAATACACCCGGGTATACCCGAATTCGTGGGACTAGCCGAGCTCGAATAAAGTGTGTCACCAGTGTATGTCACACTATTGTTTTCCTTTATTCTCTCTCTACCCCTTTTTTTAATGTTGCATGTTGTCTTTTTTGTCTTTTTTTGTCCACCACAGAGCAGCGAACTCTTCTTTGAACTTGTATGGGGTAATATCTTAAGGCTGGAAGAAAGTCGAATTCACCATCAATAAAGTAAAGGGCTCTTTACAGTAAGGGCAGTTAAAATTTGGAATTCATTACCCATAGAGACTGTGATGGCAGTCACAACAGATATCTTCAAAAAATTGATGGACACCTTTTTATAAAGAACAATTATTTATTTATTTATTTATAAAATATTTTACCAGGAAGTAATACATTGAGAGTTACCTCTCGTTTTCAAGTATGTCCTGGGCACAGAGTAAAACAAAATAATACATGGTTACAAATACAGTTACATAAATGAACAAGGTATACATTATATACAAGACATTGCATGCACAGTAAAAGAAAATATATACACTGGTGACACACTTTATTCGAGCTCGGCTAGTCCCACGAATTCGGGTATACTCGGGTGTATTGAGGTTTGTGACTGTTTTCTGCCCGAGTGCATTGCGTTATTTTCCAGGCAGGGATTGAAGCATTTTATTCCCGCTGGCGTCAATACTGCACAGTGTATATATATACTGCATTACAATTCATGAATTTATGCCATCTGGTAGACACGCGAAGCATTGCAGCCTATTAAATCCTAATCATTATCATTTAACAGATCAGCCGCCCGTCAGCCAGGCTTGAACCATGGCTGGGAAGGCAAACGCAACGGGGCTTGTCAGAGGTGAGGAGCGGCGCATTCCAGGTATCTGCCAGGTACATACTGGGTATTTGCTCGAATAAAGTGTGTCGCAGCAGTATTATGAGTGTATGAAACAGTTACTGACCAGATTAAAGTGTGAGACAGCCTTAGATTTGAAAGAACTTAAGCTGGTGGTGGATATGAGAGTCTCTGGTAGGTTGTTCCAGTTTTGGGGTGCACGGAAGGAGAAGGAGGAACGTCCGGATACTTTGTTGAGTCTTGGGACCATGAATAGTCTTTTGGAGTCTGATCTCAGGTGATAGGTACTGCATGTGGTAGGGGTGAGGAGCTTGTTCAGGTAGCTGGGTAGCTTGCCCAGAAAGTATTTGAGGGTGAAACAGGAAAGATGAACTTTGCGCCTAGACTCTAGTGATGACCAATCTAGTTCTTTGAGCATTTCGCAGTGATGTGTGTTGTAGTTGCATTGGAGAACAAAACGACAAATTGAATTGTAGAGGGTGTCAAGTTTGCTAAGGTGGGTTTGAGGAGCCGAGCCATATACTATGTCTCCATAGTCAATAATTGGCATTAGCATCTGCTGTGCAATACGCTTTCTGATCAGGAGACTTAGGGAGGATTTGTTCCTGTAAAGTACCCCTAGTTTGGCATAGGTCTTGGTTGTCAGGGTATCAATGTGCATCCCGAATGTTAAGTAGGAGTCAAACCATAAGCCCAGGTATTTAAAACTAGTGACAGGTGTTAGGGTTGTTTTAGCGTTGGTTCTAATCAGGAGCTCAGTCACTGGAAGCTTTACAAATTTAGTCTTGGTCCCAAATACCATTGTTACAGTCTTGTCAGTGTTTAAAAACAGTTTGTTTTGGGAAATCCAGTTTTCGAGTCTCAAAAAGTCAGACTGAAGTATGTGTTGAAGGTCAGAGAGGCTATGGCTGTGTGCATACAGGATTGTGTCATCTGCATACATGTGTATTGAGGCTTCCTTACAAGCTGTGGGAAGATCATTAATGAACACTGAGAAGAGTAGGGGCCCCAGAACAGAGCCTTGCAGGACACCACAGGTGATATCCAGGGGGTTGGAGTTAGAGCCTGAGATGGACACATGTTGGGATCTTCCTGATAGGTAGGACTGAAACCAGTTTAAAGCATGTTTCCCTAATCCAGAGCTCTGGAGTTTGTTAAGCAGGATAACATGATCAACTGTGTCAAAAGCCTTTGCAAAATCTAGGAATACTGCACCAGTGAGTTGTCCCCGTTCCATTCCACACTGGATTTCATTGCAAACTTTTAGCAGGGTAGTTACGGTGGAGTGTTTGGGACGAAACCAAGACTGGAATTGGCTAGGGAAATTTGTCTTGGTGTAGAAATCGCTTAATTGGGAGTGGACACATTTTTCCATAACTTTGGATAGAATTGGGAGAAGTGAGATTGGCCTGTAGTTTGAGACAGTGTTTTTGTCCCCACTTTTGAAGATTGGGACAACTCTGGCAGTTTTCCAGGTCTTAGGGATATGGCCTGCAGACAGGATAGAGTTGACTATGGACGCAATTGGTTTGGCAATGGCTGGGGCACCAACTCGTAGGAACCTAGATTGTAGTAAGTCGGGTCCACATTGGCTGCTTAGTTTTAATTTGAGGAGCGCTTGTGTAATCTCCTCTTCAGATACTGGGCTAAATTGAAAATTGTGGGCAGTGTTGGGAGGGGGTGGGACTATAGGGGTACTCCCAGGATGAGATTCAGGTTTGGGGTTTGTGCTGCGTTTCGCTAATAAGTTAGTGGCACACCCCACAAAGTAATCATTGAATGCATTTGCAATGTCAGTGGGGTTTGTCAGAGTAATATCCCCCTTAGTGATATTACTTGGTTGTTGATGGTTAGGAGCCTGGAATATATTGTTGATAACCTTCCAGAAGTTTGCTGGGTTTGATTTATTTTGGTGGAGATTGTCAGAGTAATATTGTGCTTTTGCATACCTTGTTTGCCTTGTGCACACGTTCCGCAGGCATCTGTAGTGATTGAGATCCTTGGTAGTGCCAGTTACTTTGTAGCTTTTCCACAAGGCATCCCTGAACTGGTAGAGTGCTATAAGGTCAGGTGTAACCCATGGAAGGTGGGCCCCCCGTACCCTTATTTTGCGTAGTGGATCATGGGTATCGCAGAGTTTTAAGAACTCGGATTGGAAATAGTCGAGCGCAGAATCGGGAATTAAATCGATTCTGTGCCATGGGCAGTTGGTAAGGTCATCCAGAAACTGTTGTGGGTTAAAGTTTTTAAATGTTCTAGTGAGGAGAACATTAGGGCTTGAATGGGGCGGTTTAATTTTCCTTACACAGTACACTATTGCATGGTCACTGAAAATATCAGGAAGGATGCCAGAGGATTGGATTCTGCTGGGGTTTGAGGAGAGAATCCAGTCTAGCAAGGAATGGTTATGCGACTTCAGGTTTATTCGTGTGGTTGGGAAATGAGTTGCGATAGGTTAAGTGACTTGAGTTGTATCTGGATTTTGTGGTTTTTAGGGTCAAGCCAATTGAAGTTGAAATCCCCTAGAACTAGCAGCTCACTCTTCTCATTCAGAGAGGAAATGGAGGCAAGAAATTGGGTGATATCAGTCAAGGATTGCAGAGGGGCTTTAGGGGGGCGGTAGATGCCAGCAAGCAAGATGGGCTTAGAAAAGGGGAGGCAGATTTTGCCAACTAGAGTTTCAAAAGAGGGTGGACTTGGTGGGCAATGTAACAGTGTAAATTGTAAGGTGTCTGCAATATAAAATAACACCCCTCCTCCTCTCTTTGACCTATCTCTCCTAAAAATGGAGTATCCCTGAATGGCGATATTTGCATCAGGGGTTTTAGAGGATAGCCATGTTTCTGTAAGAACGATGGCTTTGGGTTTATGCAGAGGGCACCATGCCCTTAGTTCATCCAGTTTGGGCAGGAGGCTCCGGATGTTTTTATGGGCGACAGATAGCCCTTTTTGGAATTTAAAAGTGGAATTCTCAGGGGCATGGGACAGAGCTGAAATGGGAGGACCTGGTTCAATATCACCTGCTAAAGAGAGTAACATTATGAGTAGAAATTTGGGTAGTTGTTTGCAAGTTGTACATTTGTGGTGTTTTCCATTAGAGTGAGCAGTGGTTGGTGTGCTGGTTTTTAGAGTTCTCCACCAACATTCAGTAGATAGTGCAAGGCTTTTGAGTAGTCCAGGGTGTATGGTGATGTTGGGTGTGGGCCAGGATGGAGGAGTTTGTAGTGGATAGAGGGAGTAACATCTCCATGAGGCCAGGAGAAAGAAAAAAGTTAGAAGACATAGCAGGTTCATGATGCCAGAGGTAGGCAGTGCTGCAAGGAGCTGTTGTGAGCAGAGTGAGTGTGCGCAGACTAAACAGCAGGGGTGGGCCTGTACCTTGTCAAGTGTTTTGCTGCATTGCAATGCTAGGGTCAATTCAGGGTTTCAGTGTTTTGTGCAGTCAGTTTTGGGAGAGGCTGCAGTGAAAGAAGTTGTAAAGGGGTGGGGGGTTAAACTATGCAGGCTAACAAGCATGGGATCATAGTGTGATCTGAATAGCTTACCGTTTGTTGTCTTGAGTAAAAGAGTGTGCAGTAGATCCAGTCCCCAGTCACCTCTAGGCAAACTGTAGTCTAACTGTTTTTATCACTTAAAAACCTCACTTTAAATGCCTCACTGCCTAATGCAGTTCCTGCCCAATGCAGCAAAGGTGTTAGTATTATACACAAAAAACAGACACATGACCATCCCCCTCCCCAATCAGTCAGCTTGTTCCATTTGGTCAATTAACAGCACAGAGTTAAGAGGGAAAAAAAAAAAAACCTTTTACATTCAAACATACTAACTTATATATCAATTCAACAAGGCCAGATTCAGTCTTATACACAGGGTTTCAACATCAGGAACATACTTATATATCAATTCAACAAGGCCAGATTCAGTCTTATACACAGGGTTTCAACATCAGGAACATACTTATATATCAATTCAACAAGGCCAGATTCAGTCTTATACACAGGGTTTCAACATCAGGAACATACTTATATATCAATTCAACAAGGCCAGATTCAGTCTTATACACAGGGTTTCAACATCAGGAACATACTTATATATCAATTCAACAAGGCCAGATTGAGTCTTATACACAGGGTTTCAACATCAGGAACATACTTATATATCAATTCAACAAGGCCAGATTCAGTCTTATACACAGGGTTTCAACATCAGGAACATACTTATATATCAATTCAACAAGGCCAGATTCAGTCTTATACACAGGGTTTCAACATCAGGAACATACTTATATATCAATTCAACAAGGCCAGATTCAGTCTTATACACAGGGTTTCAACATCAGGAACATACTTATATATCAATTCAACAAGGCCAGATTCAGTCTTATACACAGGGTTTCAACATCAGGAACATACTTATATATCAATTCAACAAGGCCAGATTGAGTCTTATACACAGGGTTTCAACATCAGGAACATACTTATATATCAATTCAACAAGGCCAGATTCAGTCTTATACACAGGGTTTCAACATCAGGAACATACTTATATATCAATTCAACAAGGCCAGATTCAGTCTTATACACAGGGTTTCAACATCAGGAACATACTTATATATCAATTCAACAAGGCCAGATTCAGTCTTATACACAGGGTTTCAACATCAGGAACATACTTATATATCAATTCAACAAGGCCAGATTCAGTCTTATACACAGGGTTTCAACATCAGGAACATACTTATATATCAATTCAACAAGGCCATATTCAGTCTTATACACAGGGTTTCAACATCAGGAACATACTTATATATCAATTCAACAAGGCCAGATTCAGTCTTATACACAGGGTTTCAACATCAGGAACATACTTATATATCAATTCAACAAGGCCAGATTCAGTCTTATACACAGGGTTTCAACATCAGGAACATACTTATATATCAATTCAACAAGGCCAGATTCAGTCTTATACACAGGGTTTCAACATCAGGAACATACTTATATATCAATTCAACAAGGCCAGATTCAGTCTTATACACAGGGTTTCAACATCAGGAACATACTTATATATCAATTCAACAAGGCCAGATTCAGTCTTATACACAGGGTTTCAACATCAGGAACATACTTATATATCAATTCAACAAGGCCAGATTCAGTCTTATACACAGGGTTTCAAAATCAGGAACATACTTATATATCAATTCAACAAGGCCAGATTCAGTCTTATACACAGGGTTTCAACATCAGGAACATACTTATATATCAATTCAACAAGGCCAGATTCAGTCTTATACACAGGGTTTCAACATCAGGAACATACTTATATATCAATTCAACAAGGCCAGATTCAGTCTTATACACAGGGTTTCAACATCAGGAACATACTTATATATCAATTCAACAAGGCCAGATTCAGTCTTATACACAGGGTTTCAACATCAGGAACATACTTATATATCAATTCAACAAGGCCAGATTCAGTCTTATACACAGGGTTTCAACATCAGGAACATACTTATATATCAATTCAACAAGGCCAGATTCAGTCTTATACACAGGGTTTCAACATCAGGAACATACTTATATATCAATTCAACAAGGCCAGATTCAGTCTTATACAAAGGGTTTCAACATCAGGAACATACTTATATATCAATTCAACAAGGCCAGATTCAGTCTTATACACAGGGTTTCAACATCAGGAACATACCTGTGAAGAGAATGCAATTAGATCCATGTCATATCAGCTGAGGTTATTGGTTATTGGTCTTGCATGAAGAAAGTGAGTATATTAACTATATATATATATATATATATTAACTGTAGTCTAACTGTTTTTATCACTTAAAAACCTCACTTTAAATGCCTCACTGCCTAATGCAGTTCCAGTTATACAAGGATACAACAAATAAGTCAACATTGGAAGGATGTTAATCCATTGAGTAATCTCATTATTTGTAGTTAGGAAGGAATTTATTTTTCCCCTTATGAGATATCATTGGATGATATTTCACTGGGGTTTTTTGTTTGCCTTCCTCTGGCTCAGTATATTGTAAATACAAATATAGAATAAAGTATCTAAGATCTAAATTTAGCATAGGCTGAACTTGATGGACATATAGTATGTCTTTTTTCAACCTCATCTACTATGTAACTATGTTACTACAGTATGTATTGATCAATCGGCTACATGATGTGGTTTACCTTAAATTGGCTTCTTAAGAAGCGAAGTTTGCATTGCAACTTTAGCAAAACATAAAGGTTTGATTGTTATTTATTAAAATAAGATAGTGCAGATCAGAGCATAATCCCATTGAAACTCCCATATGGTATCATATAAATAAGCTAATTACTATATACAATATCATTACAATATACTAAATCAAATATCATTATTTTTATCTAGCACCAACAGCGTACACAACACTGTACAAACATACACAAAGAACTACAAAAACACATCTCAAGCACTGTTGTATAGATAGCAAGAGATTTATGTTCTGTCCTTTCAAGTACATTAATAATACAGTCATGTACTCTACTTGAAAAAAAATCCTAATTTTCGAGGTCCTTTTGGTAATTTCTTTAGTGTTGTGATATTTTATCTATTAAAATATTATATTTCTGATTTATTGTATTGTCTACATTAACAAATATTGTATGTAGTGACTTTTGTCATTTTAATTAGGGTTACTTGATTGTGAGAAGAACTTGGGGTAACTAGATAGTGTGAACTATATTAATAACTCTATTTTGCAGAGAGATTAATGTGGGAAAACAACACAACAAGAGAAACCACACCTCCCTGCTCTCATATCAAGGTATTTCATTTAGCTGTGTCAAAGAAAGGAAACTGTGAGGGCGATGCACTAAGCAGTGAAACTGCTTTTAAGAGCAATATGTGGCTTTTATTTTTTCAGCCCTGTGAGCAAAACACATCCGATCAGGCAAAAAACGTCAAAATGCGCCGTTTTTTGCCAGTCAATGTGATTCACAAAACAGTGATAACTCAATCTGCTATAAAAGCACAACAGAATTTCGTGCTAGCTACAGACTGGTGCAAAAGAAGTGAAGACAGTCAAAATATATTTGTTTACCTTTTTTCCGGCACACCATTAATACAACAGGCCGGCAGGTGTCCCCGGGTGATCCCCGTGGGAGTCCAGGACCCTCGGGTAATCCCTGTGGGAGTCCGGGACCCTTGTGTGATCCCTGCAGGAGTCAGGGGATCCCTGCAGGCCAGCAGTACCAATCATGTGCCCCCCAAAAAAGAAACAATACTTTAAAATAAATACACACCCCCACCCCGGCCCCTAACACATTCAGTACAGTAATGGGCAAAATTACTATTATCCAGATATGGATAATAGTGCATTTGCCCATTTAAAATACAACATTAAGCAGCATAAATAAAGTAAATAAATCTTGCACTTACCCCTGCCAGGCTGCCATGATGAATGTTGTCCTCATCCTAATCACCATCCATGTCCTCCGTTGCTACAAACAATATAGAACAATAAAAAAGACCCCTAATGTCCCCTAATCGACTTAGCAGTTAGTATCTGCTATAGTAATTAAGGGGTTAACCAACCCTCCCCTACAACCCACCCGGTAGGCCTAAACACCCATCCTTGGGGACTATAACCACTTCACCACCACCGCTACCCACAATAAAAAAAAATACACACAACAGTCCTACTTCCCACATCCTAGGACCCCAATAAACCATTACAATATATAAAAAACAACAATACACAACCCACCCTGTGCCTCCATATAAAACGATTAATTATTTTTATACATACACGATTAATACCACAGCCCAACGGAGGTCCTGGGTGGTCCCTATGGGTGTCCACAGGCCCCACAGTGCACCCCGGTGGGTTCCCACAAGTGTCTGGGGGCCCTCAGTGGCCCGCTAGGCTCTTTGGGCCTCCAGGTTGTCCCCACAGATTTCTGGGGGCACTTGGGTGGTTCCCACGGGTGTCAAGGGGCCCTTGGGTTGTTTCCACAGGTTCTGGGGCCCTCAGGTGGTTCCCATGGGTCCCCGAGGCCCCCACAGCTTTGGGACCCCGGTTCATCCCCGCAGGTTTCCATGGGTCCTCAGGTGGTCCCTTAGGCATCCGGGGGTCCTTGGGTGGTTCCCGGGGGTCCCCGCTGGACTGCGGTTCCGTTCCTGTAATTTAAAAAAACCCATCATGGCCTAAATTTCAATAAATACTCCTCCCCCCAAAAAACACATACAGTACAGTAATGGGCAAAATAACTATTATCCAGCTATGGATAATAGATTATTTGTCCATTATTAAACAGAACATTAGCATGAAGCATAAGTAAAGTTAATAAAAATCGTTCTACTTACCCCAGGCAATATGAAGGGCATCCTCGTCAGCTTACTGCAGGTCCATGTTCTCCATTACCAGAAATATTACATAGCAAAATACAATTTAATGACCCCTAGCCCCTTAGCTATTAATAAACACTATAGTAATTAAGGGGTTAACCCACCCACCCTCTGCCACTACCCACCCAGGAGGCCTATCCACCCTCCCAGGAAAACTACCCCCACCTTCACCCAGTCATTGGTACAGTGGGTACATCATGCTCACATAATATGGGCAAGGTTTACCAATATACTAAGAAAAGGTGAAGGATTAAAAAAACAGGCCCAAATAAAAAAGAATACATAGCCAAATCAAACACAGCACATATAAAAAACAAACACAGCACATAGCAAAATAAAATACAGCTCATTTCAAAATAAAATACAACACTGTGACGATGTGCTCACCGCAAACAAGATGTGACCACGCTGCTGAGGTGGGGTAATGTATATAACACCAACCCATAGGCACGTGGGCAAGTCTGGAGTGTAGAGTGTGCTGAGGGAGGGGGGCTGGCCCAGTAATAAAGGGGTTACACCCTAGCTGGCCACCCCTACCCTCATGTGGGAGGTGAGGGGTTAACTGTAATAATGCTTCTATGTGTTTTTATGCCCCTGCCTCAGTACAATACGTGTTCCCCCTTTTGGTTGAATGTATTTCGCTGGTAACATGTGTTTTTACCCTTACAGTGTGTACACCAAGCACATACACTGGGATAATGTCGGGAGGGAAAGGGTTAACTGAGTTGGTATGTTTATGGCCCTTTGTTTTCCTTACCACCTTTTTAACCCCCATTTGCAGCCCTGTCTCAAAGGTCGCCATTGGAGCTCCTTAGAAGTCTATGGAGATTTCAAGGTTTTTGGCCCTATACCGAGGAAGACCAGCGGGTGGAGTCTGAGAGGACGAGCGGAGCTCCCCATTGAAATGAATGGTGCAATGCATTTCAATGGGAATACCTCGAGTCAGCTCTCTAAGAACTGAGCTGGATGCCTGCCAAACCGCAGTATCCGAAAATAGCTACAATCTCCAAGAAAGAGCTTTGATCGCTAAATGGCCGTGGGTACTCGGTCACGGCCAAGTTCAAACATATTCAAATCATAACTGTGGTTCTATGATAGCTAGCGGTCCAATTTGCCCCTAGCTCATGGGAACCCCTTCACTCGACCCCAACTGGGTCCGACGGGCAATGTACGTGAGAAAGGGTCGCGCCCGCTACGAGGGTCACCTCCATTGAACACAATGGTGGAGGAAAGCCGCTAGGTTTTAAAACGCGAAGTGCAAAAGTGCATAAATCTGAAACCATTATCTCCGGTTTGGTGAGGACTAGAGGACTGGGATTTGGCCACCATGCTGTCACAGCTCCGGCATGATTGCATGGCAATTTCCAGCCCTCTCTGATCAACCGAACGGAGTATGGTTTACTGTCTAAATTGTGTTTCTGCCTTTGACTCCAATGGCCGAGAAATGCAATCTGTGAAACATGTGGTTTTAAAATCCAATATTGTATCTCCGGTTCGGTGAGTCGAAGCGAGCTGAAAATTGGCCATCATGGAGAGTCCCCTCCAGCATGAGGGCCTGGCAAGTTTTAGCCCGCTCAGGCAAACTGAACGGAATATTTTTATGTATATAAAATATTTTAACTTCACTACATTTTATGCCTATAGTAAAGCCCGCGAAAGTTACTGGCCCACAAGGTATGTTAATGGCCAGGGGGCGACAGTGTATTTACAGAAAGACCACTGATCAAAGGCTCATCCACCCAGATTGTGTACACTGGCGACACACTTTATTCGAGCTCGGCTAGTCCCACGAATTCGGGTATACCCGGGTGTATTGAGGTTTGTGACTGTTTTCTGCCCGAGTGCATTGAGGTATTTTCCAGGCAGGGATTGAAGCATTTTATTCCCGCTGGCTGCAATACTGCACAGTATATATATATATATACTGCATTACGATTCATGAATTTATGCCATCTGGTAGACACGCCAAGCATTGCAGCCTATTAAATCCTAATCATTATCATTTAACAGATCAGCCGCCCGTCAGCCAGGCATGAACCCAGGCTGGGAAGGCAAACGCAACGGGGCTTGTCAAAGGTGAGGAGCGGCGCATTCCAGGTATCTGCCAGGTACATACTGGGTATTTGCTCGAATAAAGTGTGTCGGTGCAGTATACAGGGTGGAGATAAAGCAGGGCATGGCCATTCACATGAAGTGCCATAATTCACACCTCCAGTCAGGATTCCCCGGCCCAGATCCTTATCTGGCAGACTTGGAGACACCAACTCTTTAGAGTTGGGTTAGGGAAATGGGACCCTGACTGAAGGATTGTGTGTATGTGCCAGCTACCTGGGGGCAGGTACCAGATTGCTTCCCACGTTAGCTGGCAAAAGGTAATTGGACCCAGGTAATTGTCATCCAATACCTGAGTCCCAATGTTAGGGATAGAGCCCAAATCACAAATAAATGATTGTAAGCTCTATGCCCATTGTTCTTCTTGATTTTACCTGAATGATACCTGATGCCTGATGAACTGCTAACCTGAATCCTGGTTATTTCATTGTCCCCTTTCTAAGTAACAGCAAAGAATGAGAAATGAATCTCTAAATGGTGCTTCCAACATCCAAGTATAAGTGGTATATGTATAAGTATATAGCTAAGGAATCCAGGGCACTGTAAATGAGCAGTATGGAACCAGTGACAAGGTATATGGCTCACAATAAAAGACTAAAAAGGACAAGTATATAAGAGACAGCCCTCAAAATAAATGCAGGGGGAGCTCATAAATAAAAGAACTCCCAGTGCAAACACCATAAAGAGGGGTAGCCTACTCACCCAGCGGCTGGAGCTCTGCAGATACCCATATAATCACAATGACATAAATGTCCAATCCTAGGAAATATACATGATGAAACTCACAGTGATGTGTCCCTGCTGTTTCTGAAGATCGCGTGCATCCGTCCAGTGAATAGAAAGTAGGATGAAGAAAAATGGTGGTGCGCTGCTGCAAAGATAGGTCTGATTACAAAAATAAAAATGCTTTATTGAAAGTGCATAATAGCAAATGGTTCAAAGGAGGTCCTCTAACGCGTTTCACGCCGAAATGACGCTTTATCAAAGAGTTCTATGCCCATTGTTCTTCGTGATTTTACCTGAATGATACCTGATGCCTGATGAACTGCTAAACTGAATCCTGGTTATTTCATTGTCCCCTTCCTAAGTAAGTGTATATATTCCGTTTGTGATTTGTCCAATATTGTGTGTCCACCTATCTTTTAAGGAATAAAATCTCTTTATTATATCTCAGTCGTATTCAATTCAACCCAGTTATTTGGCGTATATTATAACCCAGTGGATACCGTGACATAGAGTAGTCGAGGTAGCCGAGTCAGGGTAACAGAAGTGAGAGTAGTCTTGATACTTGCCGGGGTCAGTAGTGGAGAGGTACGGATAATTGAGGGTGCTTTAGCCGAGGTCTGGGATGGAGAGATGCGGATGGTCAAACGTAAGTCGGGTGTAACGCGTAGCTCACCACAAACGAAGCACGACCGTGGTGCTGCGTTAGGGAATTGTGCAACGCCAACCCACAGTCACGCGGGTGTGCCTAGAATGTAGATTGGTCATGCAAGCCAGGTTAGGAGTATAGACTTGAGACTAGTAGAGGGTACTTGCCAGATCAGGATTGGAGATTATCAAGCGTCAGGGTATGTAGCCAAGTTCAGAATTGGAGAGTATCGGAACGTCGGGGTACATAGCCAGGTTCAGAATTGGAGACTGGAGAAAGGTAGGTATAAATCCGGACAAGGAGTAGAGAGGTGCAGAGTCCAAGGTACGTAGCCGGGTCAGGCAGCGGCAAGATCAACAGGCAAGGCAAAAAAGGCAAGTCAGGAGATACAGGAACAAGATGTAGCAAGGTACAGCGTCACACAAGATTATGCTCAGCAATGGAGCAAGAAGATATATAAAGGGAGATCCTCCAATGAAGAGCCAGGGCGGAACCAGGAAACCGAATCCTATAGGCTGATGGTGCACACAGGTGTGCCCTACGATGCAGCCTGATCAGGATTGGAGGCTGGACTGAGCACGTGCCGACCTGTGCACGTCATTGAGGTCAGGGTCAGGCAACAAGGCAAGGCAGATAACGCTGGAACAGAACAGACTGTGGAAAAGCACAGGTACAAACAGAGATTATGCTCAGCCAATGAGCCACTGGCACTGCAGAGTATTTACAAGGAGTTGTGACCAATCAAGACAGGAGGCGTGTCACTAAGCAGGAATTTGATAGGAAGCTCAGCTGCAAGAGGCAGGTGTGCGGAGTATTCCTGGTGAATTACTAAGAGGATACAGGTGTGGACTGCACGTGTGCAGTGTGCGTGTGTCACATGCTGATGATGCCACCACAGGGAGGAAACCAGGAGGCAGAGCCAGTGGAGTTGGCATTTAGGTCCATGCGGACTGCACATGCGCTCCTAAAATGATGACAGGCTTCAGTGTGAGTTTTGGGAGTGTTGCTGGTAGCTGAATGTATGTAGGGTAAGTATTGCTTGCGCCAACTGCGTGTCACCTCACAGATCCTTACAATTACATATCAAAATAAAACACCACATAGCAAAATAAAACAAACCACATAGCAAAATAAAACACAGATCATAGCCAATTAAATAGATAATAAATGCCAATTAAACAATTTAATGGCACAGTGGATACATGATGCCCATATAATATGGGCATCTTTTAACACTATGCCAGTCATTTGTCAACCTAAAATAAATAATCACAAACAAGATCCAATGCCATCCAAACAAATCAGAAAATAAAAACTAATCAAGAAGTAAACGGAACTAAATTACCACCAATCAATTAATCCAATCCAAAATAAAGACCACAATTCACAATTAAAACACCAAAACAAAACCATAATGTAATAAATGAAAGCTCAAAGTAAACACAATCCAACAAAATCTAACTACCAATAAGAAGCCACTATTAAAAAGCAAGCAACCCCCTGAAAAAAACTTTAAAACACCACTAAAAATTACATCTAACTAAATAAAAATAAAAATTAAATTGCCCAAACATTTCTAAACAAAGTTGCAAAATACATTTAAAATGCATAAAAGCAAGCATTTGTAAAAACAACCATTGATTGTCCACTGTATGTATGTATATCCATAGAGACATACATAAATACAGTGGCAATGAATGGTCATCCAAAAAAACCTGTAAAAGAAAAAAAACATACATTCAATTTTTTTACTTACCTTTAGATGTCTTCACCCTCCGATTCCCAGGGACACTGCAAGCTCTTGAACCAATCCACAAATCAAACAGAAACAAGCCACAGGTGAAAAAAATCCAAAGTCTTTTTCTTCTGTCTTTTTCTTCATCTGTAATTTGTAATCCAATTTCTGGGCCTTCAGGGTCCTTCTGGGCTCTTCTGGGGTCTTCGGTAGTCTTCTTCTTCTTCATCTGTATCTTCTTCCATCTTTGGTAGGCACGCCTTGAGGTCCTATTGGAGAAGGAGGTCCTTCCTCCACGGCTTCTTGCCATAGAATGAGGATGCTTAGGCTTTTATAGGCCTATGACGTCATATTTTCAGCAAATGATTCCAACAGCTCTGATTGGCCAGTGAAAACCATGTGCCTTTCCTTTTTTTTAAGGTGACGTATTTTTTGATGCCCCATACCGGAGCCTGCAACTCAGGAAGCAGGGGGTCCCTGAGCCAGAAATCAAAGCGGTTCAGCTAAGGATACCCCTGAATCCCGCACACTATTAAAAAAAATACATTAAAGCAGCTTCATTACCTTAGCGGTTATTCGCTAAGACAGTGAAGGGGTTAATTCACAATAGCATGTTTATTGTGGACAATTGCCCCCAATAAACATTGCAATAAACAATACACCCTTCCCCCTGTGCCCCCAACAACCCTTATACCCTCTAACATACATCAAATATCTTAATTTTTTTTATGTACAGGAATTATATTATAGGCCACTGATGGCCCTCGGGTGGTCCCCGTGGTTGTCCGGGGCCCCACAGGTATCCGGGGATCCCCGCTTGTCTGTGGTACCAATCCAGTGCCCCAAAAAATAAATACATAAATACATTTAAATAAATACACCCCCCCCTGCCCACTAACACATACACTACAGTAATGGGCAAAATTACTATTATCCACATATGGATAATAGTGCATTTTCCCATTTCAAATACAATATGCAACATAAATAAAGTAAATACATTTTGTACTCACTACTACCAGGCTGCCACGATGAAGGCCGCCCTCATCCTCATCCTGTCCATGCCCTCCGGTGCTGCAAACAATACAGAAGAATAAATAGCGACAATCTAATGTCCCCTAACCCCTTAATCACCTTTGCGGTTAGTATCCTCTAGAGTAATTTAGGGGTTAACCAATCCTCCCCACTACCCACCCGGGTGGCCTAAACACCCTCCCCCACTACCCACCCAGGAGGCCTAACCATCCTTCGGCTAATACCACCTTCACCCACCCCAACTACCCACAATAAAACAATACACAGAACAGCCCGACTAACCTCCTCCTAGTCCCAACAATAAACATTACCATTTTTAATAAGCAATACATAACCCACCCACTCTGTACCCCAAATAAAAACATGATTTATTATTTTACATACAGGATTAATGCCCCCGGTTGGCGGGGGTCCTCGGTGGTCCCGACGGGTGTCCGCAGGTGTCAGGTCCCCACTAGGCTCCGTGGGGCCTCTAGGTGGTCCCTGTGGGTCACTGCAGGCCCCATTGAGGTCCACGGGTGGTCCTGTGGGTTTCTAGGGGCCCCCGGGTCATCTCCAGAGGTGTCTGAGGGCCCTCATATTGTCCTATGGGGGTCTGGGGGCCCTTGGGTGGTTCCCATGGGGGTCTGGGGCCCTTGGGCGGTCCCTGCCTGCGGGCTTGCGGGGCACCCACAGCTGTGGGGCTCCCGGTTCATCCCCCGCGGGTCCACAGGTGGTACCCGTGGGCATCCAGGGGACCTTGGGTGGTGCCCGTTGCCATCCGCGGGTCCTCAGGTTGTCTCCATGGGTCCCGCTGCCCTGTGATACCAATCCTGTATTGAAAAAAATAAACATGTCATGCATTTCAATACATACATCCAAACACCACCACCACCACCACCACCACCAAACACATACAGTACAGTAATGCGCAAAATAACTATTATCGAGATATGGATAATAGATTATTTGCCATTTATTAAACACATTAACCAGCATAAATAAAGTAAATTAACCCATTCTACTTACCCCTGGCAAATAGTAATTCAATCAAATAAAAAAAAATAAAAAACCTGTTAAAGTTAAATAATATATAACCAGGGTAGGGTAGGGGAAGGGAAGGGGGAAGGGATGGAGGGGACCCTCGCTACTGCCAATGACACAGGTGCTGCGACCAGGGGAAATTTGGAACAACAACACAGAGATGAAGAACCCCTATAATGGGAGCACTCGGCGGCTAATGATACTGATGTAAATCTTCCTGGATAAACCTGATGAAGACAGTAGGTCTTATGATATGTGATATGAAATTGGGCTAAAAAACAATTTTAATTGGAGAAATCCTCAAATAAAATAAATGGTCCTCTATGTGGAGTAATCCTATGTGATTAGCGAATTAAAATAAAATGGGGGTAAGGGGAAAAGGATATATAGTCCTCTTTGATATAATGCTCTCTTTATACACTTCAACAGGGCAGGTAAGTGTGTACACAGTTAAGTCATTGGGTAAGCGAATATCCTCAAATGATATATATAATGTGTGATATAACCGCATACAGCAATAGGATATGCAAATGGCTCAATGTGCACCATATGAGCAGCTCAAAACATGATCCATATATACACTAGCTATGTAAATCTGTGTATATCCAGAGCTGCGAGTCTGACAGATTGGCAGGTATATAATATCTGCCAAGGTTTGTTCTGACAACAACTTGTGCCCGGAGCCCTCACTAATATAGCTTGAGGACTGTATGACTCATACAATGTAACATGAACACATGCAGTTATAAAGTATGTAGGTAGCTCATAATGTGAACCGTCTGTGCTTTTGGTCGCGTAACTATTTAGCATGGAGGAGTCTCGTTCGTTATCGGAATTAACCAGACAAATCGCACCACCAACTAAGAACAGCCATGCACCACAACCCATAGTTATGCGACCCCCAGCACAGACGGTTCACATTTTGAGCTACCTACATACTTTATAACTGCATGTGTTCATGTTACATTGTATATGAGTCATACAGTTCTCAAGCTATACTAGTGAGGGCTCCGGGCACAAGTCGTTGTCTTTAAACACCTTGGCAGATAATATCTACCTGCCGATCTGTTAGGGCTTGGTCCCGCTGCGTCCGGTGGTGCGTGCGGCCGCGTGCGCTTGCGCCACCAGCCCCTTACCTGCAATCCATTGGTCCCCGCTGCCTCCTCCCTCCGTGGCTCACTACGTCCTGTGATGCGTCAGCCGGCCAGCGCTACCAGAAGAAGGTGCTCTGGAGCATTGTCGCGTCACGTGGTGCGCGTATTAGCCAATGAGGAGGTGCGCAGGGAAGGAGCTCGTAGGGAGGCTGCCTGTTTTTTATTTTTTTGCCGGCTTTTTGACTCTCTCCTCATAGTCTGCAGTGTAAGCAGATGCACGGGGGAACCCCTGGCAAGGAGGAGAGGAGGAGGAGGGGAGGCTTCGGGGAGCAGGGAGGCTGCACTCATTTACATGCAGGGCCTGGGGGACGGGGCCCCGCTTCAGGGCAATCTGAGGGGGGAGAGGGGGGGGCGGTGGATGGGACGGGACTTTACAGCACCCGATTAAACTGGAGATATGTCACTCCAGCACACGGACACACGTCATGGCCGCGACCCCCCTCGTCATGGCCCCGCCCACCCGACCCGTTTGGTCATGCCCCCCCACTCCGAAAAAAGTTTCCTGCAGACCGCAGATCACGGTGCAGTGAGTTGCACGCGCCGCCGGCAAGCAAGACAGCCGTGCGGACACGTGCAACGGGGCCTTAGTCTTAGACTCGCAGCTCTGGATGTATACAGATAGAAACTACTAGTGTGTATATGGATTTTGTCTGAGCTGAACAGACAGTTCACATTTTGAGCTACCTATATACTTTATAACTGCATGTGTTCATGTTACATTGTATATGAGTCATACAGTCCTCAAGCTATATTAGTGAGGGCTCCGGACACAAGTCGTTGTCAGAACACACCTTGGCAGATATTATATACCTGCCAATCTGTCAGATTCGCAGCTCTGGATATACACAGATTTACATAGCTAGTGTATATATGGATCATGTTTTGAGCTGCTCATATGGTGCACATTGAGCCATTTGCATATCCTATTGCTGTATGTGGTTATATCACACATTGTATCTATCATTTGAGGATATTCGCTTACCCGATGACTTAACTGTGTACACACTTACCTGCCCTGTTGAAGTGTATAAAGAGAGCATTATATCAAAGAGGACTATATATCCTTTTCCCCTTACCCCCATTTTATTTTAATTCGCTAATCACATAGGATTATTCCACATAGAGGACCATTTATTTTATTTGAGGATTTCTCCAATTAAAATTGTTTTTTAACCCAATTTCATATCACATATCATAAGACATACTGTCTTCATCAGGTTTATCCAGGAAGATTTACAACAGTATCATTAGCCGCCGAGTGCTCCCATTATAGGGGTTCTTCATCTCTGTGTTAAAGTTAAATAATATACATTTAATTTTTTTACTTACCTTTAGATGACTTCACCTTCCGAATCCTGGGGATACCTCATGCTCTCGAACCAATCCACGACCAGGAACCAGGTTAAATAAAATCCCAAGTCTTTATCTTCTTTCTTTTTCTTCTTCTGTAAATTTGTAATCCAATACGTCAGTTTCTGGGGTCTTCTGGGTCTTCATCTGTATCTTCTTCTTCTTCATCGGTTTCTTATTCTGGCATGCCTTTGTCCTCTTCTTGCTGGAGGAGGTCCATGATGAACCCACTGTACTAATGAATGGGGAAGGGTTGGGGTTGTTGCTTGGGGTGGGTGGTTAAGCCTCCCGGGTGGGTGGAGGGGCAGGCTGGGTTAACCCCTTAATTACTTTCACGGCAATTAACCGCTAAGGTGATTAAGGGGCTAGGGGACATTAGAATGTATTTTTGCTATGTATTTTTCTGGCAATGGAGGACAGGGACCTTGCAGTATCCTGACAAGGATGCCCATCATATTGCCAAGGGTAAGTAGAATGGGTTAATTTACTTTATTAATGATGGTTAATGTGTTTAAAAATGGGCAAATAATCTATTATCTATAACTGGATAATAGTTATTTTGCCTATTACTGTACTGTATGTATTTGGTGTGGGGGGGTTGGGGTGAATTGATTGAAATTCATGCCATGTTTTATTTTTTTACATACAGGATTGGTACCGCAGGGCAGCGGGGACCAATGGAGACCACCTGAGGACCCCGGACGCCCACGATTACGACCCGAGGACCCCCGAAACCCACAGTACCACCTGCGGACCCATGGGGGACACTTACGGGGAAGAACCAGGGGCCCCAAAGCTGTAGGGACCCAACAGATCCGCAGGGACCACCTGAGGGCCCCAGACCCCTGTGGGAACTACCTGAGGGCCCACAGAACCCCGTGGGATTCACCTGTGTGCCCCCGACACCTTTGGGGACAATGCAGGGACCCACAGACACCCGTGGGACCACCCATGGACCCCATTGGGGCCCACGGTTACCCAAGGGGACAACCAGGAGGCCCGTGGAGCAGGGACCACCCAGAGGCACCCAGACACCCGTGGGCAGTCCCCAGGGTACACTGTGGGGCCTGCAGAAAACCATCGTGTGTCAGGGGTATTTCTCCTGTATGTAAAATAATAAATCATGTTTTTATGTCGGGGCACAGGGTGGGTATTGTGTTATGTATTGTTTATGTAAAGTGGCAAGAAAACAAAGTACTACTTGTGCCAGAGATGACAAAAATAGAGTCAAGTAGAGTGCATACCCATAAAAATAAACAATTTATTTGGATCTTTTAAAAAACTGCATTATTTGGCAAACAAATCCCCACCAACGTGTTTCAAGCACACAATATTTATCAAGGTGACTAAAGATAAGTACTCACCGCGTTGTTTAAGTACCTGTACTGCGCGCCATGATCACCAATCCCATCCACTTCCTGAAGCCTTCAGGAGTGACATGGGTATGGTGATGTCGGCGTACACTGACCCATTTGTATGCTGTTGAAAATGGAGGCACACCTATACCTCAGGATGGAAGCACCTGCCTAGAAGCAAATTACCAACAAGCAGTGAGTTAAATACTCCTTTCTTTCACACCACTTACCAAACATCCACTTCGATGTATACTGTATATGTCTGGGCACAAGATTGTGATGATTCTTACTTCAGTGTCTGTGGAATATCTACAAGCTATTCGAATTACTATGGAATTTTGGTTGTAATAACTTTTTAAGGTGTTGGTATATCAAGTTGGATACATGAAGGGTACTTCATCAGAGAAATTTCATTGGATAAAAATATGCTTAAGAAAGCTATTGTACCTGCAGCTTCAGAGCATCACACAGTATTCTCTAATATGTATTGTTTATCTGATATGGTAATGTGTATTATGGGGCCTAGGAGGTGGGTAGTTGGGCTGTTCTGTGTATTGTTTTTATTGTGAGTAGTGGGGGTGGGTGAAGGGGGTATTATCCCCAAGGATGGGTGTTTAGGCCTCCAGGGTGGGTAGTAGGAGAGGCTGGGTTAACCCCTTAATTCCTATAGCGGTTACTAACCGCTAAGGTGATTAAGGGGTTAGGGGACATTAGATTGTAGCTTTTTAATCTTCTGTATTGCTAGCAGCACCGGAGGGCATGGATGAGATGAGGGTGAGGACGGTATTCATCGTGGCAGCCTGGCAGGGGTGAGCGCAAGATTTATTTACTTTATTTATGCTGCTTATTGTATTGTAAATGGGCAAATACACTATTATCCATATGTGGATAATAGTAATTTTGCCCATTACTGTACTGTATGTGTTAGGGGGGGAGGGGAGTGTATTTATTTAAAAGTATTTATGTTTCTATTTGGGAGGGGGGCACAAAATTGGTACTGCAGGCAAGCGGGCATCCCCGGACAACCGCGGGGACCAACCGAGGGCCACCGCCGGCCTATAGTATAATTCCTGTGCATAAAAAAAAACACGATATTTGATGTATGTTAGGGGGTTATAGGGGTTGTTGGGGGCACAGAGGGGGGTGTATTAGATATTGTAATGGTTTATTGGGTGCCTAGGAGGTGGGTAGTGGAGCTGTTGTGTGTATTGTTTTTATTGTGGGTAGCGGGGGTGGGTGAAGGGGGTATTAGCCACAAAAATGTGTATTTAGAACTTGCGGGTGGGTAGCTAGAGGGGTTAACCCCTTCGGAAGTCCACCCACTACCCCCCCCCCCCCACCTGCAAGGCCTAAACACCAACCAAGGGCCAAATACCACATTCCCCCAACCCCGCTGTCACGGTAGCTATTACAGGGTTATAATAATACACCAAATATCTCTGGGTTGAATTGAACACTAAACAGAAGGTAACGCTTGCCTGAACAAGCGAAAGCGAGACCCCTATATAACTAGCACTCTAGGACAGAAAATAATGGTCAAGTAAAAATAGCTTAGATAGATGTATGGACAGGGAATAGTTCCGTGGGCGCCTATAAAATTTTACCACTATAAAGGATATACGAAAACCAAGCCTGTTGGTTGTGAAGATTGTTGATCCTCACGGTGGGCTTGAAAACAAAGAGAAAGCACAACACATAGTGTAATACTGTTGAAACATTAAACAAACAACATATAAGACAACATATAACAGCTGAATACTGAAATGGTCTTTTTAGGGCAATAAAATCATTTAATAACAATTAATATTTAATATAATGCACAATTTGCATGGACACAACAGGCTTGGTTTTCGTATATCCTTTATAGTGGTAAAATTTTATAGGCGCCCACGGAACTATTCCCTGTCCATACTGTTTTCCTGACCAGGGGGTCAGGCTTTGTGTCCTAGGCAGCCCATTATGTATAGTTTTATTTAATAGATAAGGTAATAGTTACTACACCACACACATTGCGGTTAGCGCTACCTGTTTTGTTGTTTAGATAGATGTATGCAATATATAAAAGGTGCCCAAAAATAAACACAAAACACTAATTGTTTAATGGTTAAAAAAGTATTAAATCAAATGAAAAAATAAGTAAAATAAAATGAACCACCTCTAAAATAAATGGGGATGGAAAATAGGAACTATAAGGCACTGGCACCTTGCAAAGATGGATGGTATTGCAAATGGAGCCTCAGGGGGGGGGGTGGATTTGGGAATGTGGAGGAGGGGATACATTTCCGCACAAGGAATAATATGTGAGAATTAAGTGTGATATATATAATCCTCACATATCCCAGTTTCCCCTGATTAAAATTGTCACTCAATGATATACAGCACAGGCTATAAATGGCAACAGCAAGAGGATAATAAAATAACTACCTCTTGCTAGGGCCAGATAGTAGACGCCCTAGATGATATGGGTAGGTTGATTATAGCCTGATAAAGTGGATGCTGTTGGCTAATAACAGCCAAGCTAGCAATTAATTCCACTAGGGAAGTGGTGACTAAAGCCAAATAATCCTAAGGCGCAACGCAGATAAATACAAGTAGTATACAAAAACTAGACTACTATGTAGCTAGGATAAAAAAAATTTTTTTTTGAATTGAACACGACAGATATAACAAATATAGTTTATTCCTTAAAGAAGGTGAATACACAAGATTGCACAAATAACATACAAGAATACACGATACAGGATACAAAACGAAGTCACAACGAAGACCCTGGGCATAGGGCTTACACTCGTTTATATGGAGTTTCAGTCCTATCCCTTAACATTGGGTGCAAGGCATTGGTTATCAATTACCTTCACCCAATGACCCCTTGCCACCTCACGGGAGAAGCAAGGTTATACCTGCCCACAGGGGTCGAGTAATCAGGGGCTCATTTCCCTAGCCCCCCTCCCAAAAGCGTGGCGTCGCCCAGTCTGCCTTTTGGGTCCCTTCACAGGAAAACCTTTGTCTCAAGTTGTGAAACACAACACTTTACCCAAGTACCCATGTCCTGCTCTTCTTCATTCTAGCATACTCAATCCAGGGTGGTGAGCCTTTCATACATGGGTTTCCCTCAGACACCCTGATGCCATGTGGCAATTAACATTCCTTCTGGGCCAGTAGCTTTCACAGGCTTAGAAATATCAGGGATGCAGAGTACATTTTTTTTTTTTTTTGTAACTTAAATTTTATTAGTTTATAATTTTATAATATTATACAATACAATACAAAATACATTATATCATGGTGTTTCTCAGTGTATCTGGAAGTATAATGTTACTAATATCAATGGAATAGAACTTTAATCTGTGGTCAGACTGGTGGGCCTAAAGGGGTATCGAGACACGGCTCGCTTTCCGGGGTCCATATTATGGTGTCAAACTCCCCTTCTAATCGGGGGGGACCAGGTGTAAAAGCTCAGTCACCGGATCATTAACCGCCCTGCCGATTAATCGGCTGACACACGACTCATCCAGACGACGTATACATAAACAGGTAGACAACTACATGGGTAGACAAACAAACGTGAAGACAGACAAACAATCAACCATACAGACGGACAAACCGGTAGACAAACATTGATCCAAGAGGAAGAGGGGGGGAGGGGGGGAAGAGGGGGTTGGGATGGATGCTAGAGATCGTGAGTGTGTCTCAGAGTTGTTACGCTGCCTCTCTAGGTATGTTACCTGTTTGAGATGTAATCATCTTATGCCGAGCATGGGTGTAGCACACCTCTCCCAAGGAGAACGGACTTGGAAACTATCATAGCCAGATTGATGCCCTTTCTAACCCCGGGATGTCTGTCTGTGCCAACCAAGGCGTCCAGACTTTTAGATAATTGTCGCCAGTGTCGTTAACCAGACTCGTTAACTTTTCCATCTGGCAGATAAACCAAATACGATTCCGAATTTTTGGGATGGTTGGTATGTCTGAGCTTTTCCATAGTGCTGCGATCTCACACCGCGTTGCGAGTGCAAAGTGAGCAATAAGTTTATTATGAGCTTTAGAGAGACCCGCTAGTGGTCTGTTCAAGAGAAACAGCCACGGATCTGGGGGAATAGTGAGATCAAACAGTCTCTGTATCCAAAGTCTAATTGTCTCCCAGAATGAGGAGATCCGCGGGCAAGACCACAGCATATGTAGCAGGTCTGCTGATCCTCCACATTGGCGCGGGCACAGCGGGGAGGATCCCGGCACGAACCTTGATAATTTTAGTGGGGTAAGGTACCATCGCATCAGGACCTTATATGCGTTTTCCTTGAGGGTGGAACATATGGAGCACTTTGCTGTGGCTAGAAAAATAGCACTCCAGTCCTCGTCTTCCAGACATTCTCCGATGTCTGTTTCCCAACGCGATCTAAATGAGGGTATCTCATGGGCTTGTTTGCTAGAACTGATCACTTCGCTGTATAGCTGCGAGGTAAGTCCCTTTGTGTCGGTCTCTGCCAGACAGAGCTTTTCGAAGAATGTCCATTGTGGGTACGGGGCAAATTTGTTATAGAACGCCCTGATCTGGAGGTATCTAAAGAATTCTGAGTGGGGGATCTCTTTTTCTAATCTGATGTGATCAAACGTCTTAACTTTTCTGTCATGGCCTTCCAGATCTTTAATCCGATTATAACCTTTCTTTTTCCAAATTGGGATATTACCGACCGATAGGCCCGGCACGAACTTGGAATTGTTCCACAGGGGTGACATCATAGAGCGTGTCGTTGTGAGGGAATGTTTAAATTTTGTGGCCTCCCAGATTGACAATGAGTTGGTCATTGAGGATAGCGGCATATTGGCGCCTTTTCGCACCATTTTGGGGAGCCAGATTAGATTACGTAATTCTATAGGTTCACAGGCTGCGCTCTCTAATTCGACCCATCTCTTAGATCTCGGGTCAGACTGCCATTGCACAATTTGGCTCAACTGTGCCGCTTTGTAATATGATAACAGGCAGGGTACCGCTAGACCCCCAGCCAAGACCGGCCTTTTCATATTAATTTTGCTGACTCTTGGTTTTTTACCTCCCCATATAAACTTGGAGATGTCGGATTGAAGTGAGTGCAGGTCCTTCAATCTTAGTGGCACTGAGAGAGTTTGGAAGAGATATAAAATACGGGGGAGTAAGTTCATTTTAACACTATGGATTCTTCCTATCCAGGAGATCCTTTTAGATGTCCACTTTTGTAGGTCTGATTTTAGGGTTCGGATTAGGTTGGGGTAATTTGCGTCGTATATTTCTTTGACGTTTCTGGTGATGTGGACACCCAGATATTTTATAGATTTGTGTTGCCAGTGAAATTTAAAGTTTAGTTTTAATAGTTTTTCTATATGGCTGGGGAGATTGACATTGAGAGCCTCAGATTTGGATTGATTGATTTTGAAGCCGGAAATTTTAGAAAACCTGTTTAGCAGGTCAAATAAGTTCGGTAGTGAGGTGAGGGGTTTCGTGATCATCAAGAGGATGTCATCTGCGTACAGGGCCGCTTTATGGGTTTGGGAGTATGCGTTTAACCCTGAGATGTCAGGGTTTCCTCTGATTTGCGCCGCCAGGGGTTCGATACAGAGGGCGAATAGGAGGGGAGATAATGGGCAACCCTGTCTCGTACCACTCTTAATTTGGAAGGGCCGAGAGGGGTAGCCTTGGTGTACAACCCTGGCGGTGGGGTTAGAGTACAGCGATAGAATCGCATCACTCACCCGATCTCCAAAGCCAAATGCCGCAAGCGTCTCCTTTAGGTAGGGCCAGTCTATCCTATCGAAAGCCTTTTCGGCGTCCAGACTTAACAACATACTTTGAGCAGTGTCAATAGTGGCCAAATCTATCAGATCTATAAATCGACGGGTATTATCTGCGGCTTGTCGGCCCTTGATAAATCCGACCTGATCTGGATGTATGAGTCTGGGTAGGATAAGACATATTCTATTGGCCAATAACTTTGCATATAGCTTGATATCCGTATTGATTAGTGATATGGGCCTGTAACTTTTGCAGTCTAGTGGGTCTTTCCCTGGTTTCGGGATGATTGATGTAGACGCCTGTACTGCACCGACACACTTTATTCGAGCAAATGCCTGGTTTGTACCTGGCAGAAACCTGGAATCCGCCGCTGCTCACCTCTTGCATGCTTCGTTGCGTTTGCCTTCCCAGCCACGGTTCATGCCTGGCTGACGGGGGCCTGATCTGTTAAATGATAATGAG